>NW_027179637.1:0-44015 GCF_036669935.1 Montipora foliosa | reverse complement strand
GATTTTTGGTCGAACTTCGGAAGGCTAAAAAAATAGGAAATACAAGTCGTACAATGGCCTAATTAGTATGGATTGAAAGCTAAACTATTGTAGATTTGAACTATGCAAAAAACCGCATTAAAAAAACACCTATTAGACGAGAAATAACACTTTTTCTAAAAGTGTCGAAAATGGCCATTTTTCGCAAAGTAGCAAAGGGGGGACCAAGGGAAAATTTTCAAAAATGGCTGATTTTTGGTCGAACTTCGGAAGGCTAAAAAAATAGGAAATACAAGTCGTACAATGGCCTAATTAGTATGGATTGAAAGCTAAACTATTGTAGATTTGAACTATGCAAAAAACCGCATGCAAAAACACTATTAGACGAGAAATAACACTTTTTCTAAAAGTGTCGAAAATGGCCATTTTTCGCAAAGTAGCAAAGGGGGGACCAAGGGAAAATTTTCAAAATGGCTGATTTTTTGGTCGAACTTCGGAAGGCTAAAAAAATAGGAAATACAAGTCGTACAATGGCCTAATTAGTATGGATTGAAAGCTAAACTATTGTAGATTTGAACTATGCAAAAAACCGCATGCAAAAAACACCTATTAGACGAGAAATAACACTTTTTCTAAAAGTGTCGAAAATGGCCATTTTTCGCAAAGTAGCAAAGGGGGGACCAAGGGAAAATTTTCAAAAATGCTGATTTTTTGGTCGAACTTCGGAAGGCTAAAAAAATAGGAAATACAAGTCGTACAATGGCCTAATTAGTATGGATTGAAAGCTAAACTATTGTAGATTTGAACTATGCAAAAAACCGCATGCAAAAACACCTATTAGACGAGAAATAACACTTTTTCTAAAAGTGTCGAAAATGGCCATTTTTCGCAAAGTAGCAAAGGGGGGACCAAGGGAAAATTTTCAAAAATGGCTGATTTTTTGGTCGAACTTCGGAAGGCTAAAAAAATAGGAAATACAAGTCGTACAATGGCCTAATTAGTATGGATTGAAAGCTAAACTATTGTAGATTTGAACTATGCAAAAAACCGCATGCAAAACACCTATTAGACGAGAAATAACACTTTTTCTAAAAGTGTCGAAAATGGCCATTTTTCGCAAAGTAGCAAAGGGGGGACCAAGGGAAAATTTTCAAAAATGGCTGATTTTTTGGTCGAACTTCGGAAGGCTAAAAAAATAGGAAATACAAGTCGTACAATGGCCTAATTAGTATGGATTGAAAGCTAAACTATTGTAGATTTGAACTATGCAAAAAACCGCATGCAAAAACACCTATTAGACGAGAAATAACACTTTTTCTAAAAGTGTCGAAAATGGCCATTTTTCGCAAAGTAGCAAAGGGGGGACCAAGGGAAAATTTTCAAAAATGGCTGATTTTTTGGTCGAACTTCGGAAGGCTAAAAAAATAGGAAATACAAGTCGTACAATGGCCTAATTAGTATGGATTGAAAGCTAAACTATTGTAGATTTGAACTATGCAAAAAACCGCATGCAAAAACACCTATTAGACGAGAAATAACACTTTTTCTAAAAGTGTCGAAAATGGCCATTTTTCGCAAAGTAGCAAAGGGGGGACCAAGGGAAAATTTTCAAAAATGGATTTTTTGGTCGAACTTCGGAAGGCTAAAAAAATAGGAAATACAAGTCGTACAATGGCCTAATTAGTAGTATGGATTGAAAGCTAAACTATTGTAGATTTGAACTATGCAAAAAACCGCATGCAAAACACCTATTAGACGAGAAATAACACTTTTTCTAAAAGTGTCGAAAATGGCCATTTTTCGCAAAGTAGCAAAGGGGGACCAAGGAAAATTTTCAAAAATGGCCGATTTTTTGGTCGAACTTCGGAAGGCTAAAAAAATAGGAAATACAAGTCGTACAATGGCCTAATTAGTATGGATTGAAAGCTAAACTATTGTAGATTTGAACTATGCAAAAAACCGCATGCAAAAACACCTATTAGACGAGAAATAACACTTTTTCTAAAAGTGTCGAAAATGGCCATTTTTCGCAAAGTAGCAAAGGAGAGCCCAAGGGAAAGATTTCAAAACAGACTGATTTTTTGTCCGAACTTCGGAAGGCTAAAAAAATAGGAAATACAAGTCGTACAATGGCCTAATTAGTATGGATTGAAAGCTAAACTATTGTAGATTTGAACTATGCAAAAAACCGCATGAAAAAACACCTATTAGACGAGAAATAACACTTTTTCTAAAAGTGTCGAAAATGGCCATTTTTCGCAAAGTAGCAAAGGGGGGACCAAGGGAAAATTTTCAAAAATGGCTGATTTTTTGGTCGAACTTCGGAAGGCTAAAAAAATAGGAAATACAAGTCGTACAATGGCCTAATTAGTATGGATTGAAAGCTAAACTATTGTAGATTTGAACTATGCAAAAAACCGCATGCAAAAACACCTATTAGACGAGAAATAACATTTTTCGCAAAAGTGTCGAAAATGGCCATTTTTCGCAAAGTAGCAAAGGGGGGACCAAGGGAAAATTTTCAAAAATGGCTGATTTTTTGGTCGAACTTCGGAAGGCTAAAAAAATAGGAAATACAAGTCGTACAATGGCCTAATTAGTATGGATTGAAAGCTAAACTATTGTAGATTTGAACTATGCAAAAAACCGCATGCAAAAACACCTATTAGACGAGAAATAACACTTTTTCTAAAAGTGTCGAAAATGGCCATTTTTCGCAAAGTAGCAAAGGGGGGACCAAGGAAATTTTCAAAAATGGCTGATTTTTGGTCGAACTTCGGAAGGCTAAAAAAATAGGAAATACAAGTCGTACAATGGCCTAATTAGTATGGATTGAAAGCTAAACTATTGTAGATTTGAACTATGCAAAAAACCGCATGCAAAAACACCTATTAGACGAGAAATAACACTTTTTCTAAAAGTGTCGAAAATGGCCATTTTTCGCAAAGTAGCAAAGGGGGGACCAAGGGAAAATTTTCAAAAATGGCTGATTTTTTGGTCGAACTTCGGAAGGCTAAAAAAATAGGAAATACAAGTCGTACAATGGCCTAATTAGTATGGATTGAAAGCTAAACTATTGTAGATTTGAACTATGCAAAAAACCGCATGCAAAAACACCTATTAGACGAGAAATAACACTTTTTCTAAAAGTGTCGAAAATGGCCATTTTTCGCAAAGTAGCAAAGGGGGGACCAAGGGAAAATTTTCAAAAATGGCTGATTTTTTGGTCGAACTTCGGAAGGCTAAAAAAATAGGAAATACAAGTCGTACAATGGCCTAATTAGTATGGATTGAAAGCTAAACTATTGTAGATTTGAACTATGCAAAAAACCGCATGCAAAAACACCTATTAGACGAGAAATAACACTTTTTCTAAAAGTGTCGAAAATGGCCATTTTTCGCAAAGTAGCAAAGGGGGGACCAAGGGAAAATTTTCAAAAATGGCTGATTTTTTGGTCGAACTTCGGAAGGCTAAAAAAATAGGAAATACAAGTCGTACAATGGCCTAATTAGTATGGATTGAAAGCTAAACTATTGTAGATTTGAACTATGCAAAAAACCGCATGCAAAAACACCTATTAGACGAGAAATAACACTTTTTCTAAAAGTGTCGAAAATGGCCATTTTTCGCAAAGTAGCAAAGGGGGGACCAAGGGAAAATTTTCAAAAATGGCTGATTTTTTGGTCGAACTTCGGAAGGCTAAAAAAATAGGAAATACAAGTCGTACAATGGCCTAATTAGTATGGATGGAAAGCTAAACTATTGTAGATTTGAACTATGCAAAAAACCGCATGCAAAAACACCTATTAGACGAGAAATAACACTTTTTCTAAAAGTGTCGAAAATGGCCATTTTTCGCAAAGTAGCAAAGGGGGGACCAAGGGAAAATTTTCAAAAATGGCTGATTTTTTGGTCGAACTTCGGAAGGCTAAAAAAATAGGAAATACAAGTCGTACAATGGCCTAATTAGTATGGATTGAAAGCTAAACTATTGTAGATTTGAACTATGCAAAAAACCGCATGCAAAAAACCTATTAGACGAGAAATAACACTTTTTCTAAAAGTGTCGAAAATGGCCATTTTTCGCAAAGTAGCAAAGGGGGGACCAAGGGAAAATTTTCAAAAATGGCTGATTTTTTGGTCGAACTTCGGAAGGCTAAAAAAATAGGAAATACAAGTCGTACAATGGCCTAATTAGTATGGATTGAAAGCTAAACTATTGTAGATTTGAACTATGCAAAAAACCGCATGCAAAAACACCTATTAGACGAGAAATAACACTTTTTCTAAAAGTGTCGAAAATGGCCATTTTTCGCAAAGTAGCAAAGGGGGGACCAAGGGAAAATTTTCAAAAATGGCTGATTTTTTGGTCGAACTTCGGAAGGCTAAAAAAATAGGAAATACAAGTCGTACAATGGCCTAATTAGTATGGATTGAAAGCTAAACTATTGTAGATTTGAACTATGCAAAAAACCGCATGCAAAAACACCTATTAGACGAGAAATAACACTTTTTCTAAAAGTGTCGAAAATGGCCATTTTTCGCAAAGTAGCAAAGGGGGGACCAAGGGGAAGATTTCAAAAATGGCTGATTTTTTGGTCGAACTTCGGAAGGCTAAAAAAATAGGAAATACAAGTCGTACAATGGCCTAATTAGTATGGATTGAAAGCTAAACTATTGTAGATTTGAACTATGCAAAAAACCGCATGCAAAAACACCTATTAGACGAGAAATAACACTTTTTCTAAAAGTGTCGAAAATGGCCATTTTTCGCAAAGTAGCAAAGGGGGGACCAAGGGAAATTTTCAAAAATGGCTGATTTTTTGGTCGAACTTCGGAAGGCTAAAAAAATAGGAAATACAAGTCGTACAATGGCCTAATTAGTATGGATTGAAAGCTAAACTATTGTAGATTTGAACTATGCAAAAAACCGCATGCAAAAACACCTATTAGACGAGAAATAACACTTTTTCTAAAAGTGTCGAAAATGGCCATTTTTCGCAAAGTAGCAAAGGGGGGACCAAGGGAAAATTTTCAAAAATGGCTGATTTTTTGGTCGAACTTCGGAAGGCTAAAAAAAATAGGAAATACAAGTCGTACAATGGCCTAATTAGTATGGATTGAAAGCTAAACTATTGTAGATTTGAACTATGCAAAAAACCGCATGCAAAAACACCTATTAGACGAGAAATAACACTTTTTCTAAAAGTGTCGAAAATGGCCATTTTTCGCAAAGTAGCAAAGGGGGGACCAAGGGAAAATTTTCAAAAATGGCTGATTTTTTGGTCGAACTTCGGAAGGCTAAAAAAATAGGAAATACAAGTCGTACAATGGCCTAATTAGTATGGATTGAAAGCTAAACTATTGTAGATTTGAACTATGCAAAAAACCGCATGCAAAAACACCTATTAGACGAGAAATAACACTTTTTCTAAAAGTGTCGAAAATGGCCATTTTTCGCAAAGTAGCAAAGGGGGGACCAAGGGAAAATTTTCAAAAATGGCTGATTTTTTGGTCGAACTTCGGAAGGCTAAAAAAATAGGAAATACAAGTCGTACAATGGCCTAATTAGTATGGATTGAAAGCTAAACTATTGTAGATTTGAACTATGCAAAAAACCGCATGCAAAAACACCTATTAGACGAGAAATAACACTTTTTCTAAAAGTGTCGAAAATGGCCATTTTCGCAAGGTAGCAAATGGGGGACCAAGGGAAAATTTTAAAAAATGGCTGATTTTTTGGTCGAACTTCGGAAGGCTAAGAAAATAGGAAATACAAGTCGTACAATGGCCTAATTAGTATGGATTGAAAGCTAAACTATTGTAGATTTGAACTATGCAAAAAACTGAATTAAAAAAACACCTATTAGACGAGAAATAACACTTTTTCTAAAAGTGTCGAAAATGGCCATTTTTCGCAAAGTAGCAAAGGGGGGACCAAGGGAAAATTTTCAAAAATGGCTGATTTTTTGGTCGAACTTCGGAAGGCTAAGAAAATAGGAAATACAAGTCGTACAATGGCCTAATTAGTATGGATTGAAAGCTAAACTATTGTAGATTTGAACTATGCAAAAAACCGCATGCAAAAACACCTATTAGACGAGAAATAACACTTTTTCTAAAAGTGTCGAAAATGGCCATTTTTCGCAAAGTAGCAAAGGGGGGACCAAGGGAAAATTTTCAAAAATGGTGATTTTTTGGTCGAACTTCGGAAGGCTAAAAAAATAGGAAATACAAGTCGTACAATGGCCTAATTAGTATGGATTGAAAGCTAAACTATTGTAGATTTGAACTATGCAAAAAACCGCATGCAAAAACACCTATTAGACGAGAAATAACACTTTTTCTAAAAGTGTCGAAAATGGCCATTTTTCGCAAAGTAGCAAAGGGGGGACCAAGGGAAATTTCTCAAAAATGGCTGATTTTTTGGTCGAACTTCGGAAGGCTAAAAAAATAGGAAATACAAGTCGTACAATGGCCTAATTAGTATGGATTGAAAGCTAAACTATTGTAGATTTGAACTATGCAAAAAACCGCATGCAAAAACACCTATTAGACGAGAAATAACACTTTTTCTAAAAGTGTCGAAAATGGCCATTTTTCGCAAAGTAGCAAAGGGGGGACCAAGGGAAAATTTTCAAAAATGGCTGATTTTTTGGTCGAACTTCGGAAGGCTAAAAAAATAGGAAATACAAGTCGTACAATGGCCTAATTAGTATGGATTGAAAGCTAAACTATTGTAGATTTGAACTATGCAAAAAACCGCATGCAAAAACTACTATTAGACGAGAAATAACTCTTTTTCTATAAGTGTCGAAAATGGCCATTTTTCGCAAAGTAGCAAAGGGGGGACCAAGGGAAAATTTTCAAAAATGGCTGATTTTTTGGTCGAACTTCGGAAGGCTAAAAAAATAGGAAATACAAGTCGTACAATGGCCTAATTAGTATGGATTGAAAGCTAAACTATTGTAGATTTGAACTATGCAAAAAACCGCATGCAAAAACACCTATTAGACGAGAAATAACACTTTTTCTAAAAGTGTCGAAAATGGCCATTTTTCGCAAAGTAGCAAAGGGGGGACCAAGGGAAAATTTTCAAAAATGGCTGATTTTTTGGTCGAACTTCGGAAGGCTAAAAAAATAGGAAATACAAGTCGTACAATGGCCTAATTAGTATGGATTGAAAGCTAAACTATTGTAGATTTGAACTATGCAAAAAACCGCATGCAAAAACACCTATTAGACGAGAAATAACACTTTTTCTAAAAGTGTCGAAAATGGCCATTTTTCGCAAAGTAGCAAAGGGGGGACCAAGGGAAAATTTTCAAAAATGGCTGATTTTTTGGTCGAACTTCGGAAGGCTAAAAAAATAGGAAATACAAGTCGTACAATGGCCTAATTAGTATGGATTGAAAGCTAAACTATTGTAGATTTGAACTATGCAAAAACCGCATGCAAAAACACCTATTAGACGAGAAATAACACTTTTTCTAAAAGTGTCGAAAATGGCCATTTTTCGCAAAGTAGCAAAGGGGGGACCAAGGGAAAATTTTCAAAAATGGCTGATTTTTTGGTCGAACTTCGGAAGGCTAAAAAAATAGGAAATACAAGTCGTACAATGGCCTAATTAGTATGGATTGAAAGCTAAACTATTGTAGATTTGAACTATGCAAAAAACCGCATGCAAAAACACCTATTAGACGAGAAATAACACTTTTTCTAAAAGTGTCGAAAATGGCCATTTTTCGCAAAGTAGCAAAGGGGGGACCAAGGGAAAATTTTCAAAAATGGCTGATTTTTTGGTCGAACTTCGGAAGGCTAAAAAAATAGGAAATACAAGTCGTACAATGGCCTAATTAGTATGGATTGAAAGCTAAACTATTGTAGATTTGAACTATGCAAAAAACCGCATGCAAAAACACCTATTAGACGAGAAATAACATTTTTCGCAAAAGTGTCGAAAATGGCCATTTTTCGCAAAGTAGCAAAGGGGGGACCAAGGAAAATTTTCAAAAATGGCTGATTTTTTGGTCGAACTTCGGAAGGCTAAAAAAATAGGAAATAGTTTTCGTACAATTGCCTAATTAGTATGGATTGAAAGCTAAACTATTGTAGATTTGAACTATGCAAAAAACCGCATGCAAAAACACCTATTAGACGAGAAATAACACTTTTTCTAAAAGTGTCGAAAATGGCCATTTTTCGCAAAGTAGCAAAGGGGGGACCAAGGGAAAATTTTCAAAAATGGCTGATTTTTGGGTCGAACTTCGGAAGGCTAAAAAAATAGGAAATACAAGTCGTACAATGGCCTAATTAGTATGGATTGAAAGCTAAACTATTGTAGATTTGAACTATGCAAAAAACCGCATGCAAAACACCTATTAGACGAGAAATAACACTTTTTCTAAAAGTGTCGAAAATGGCCATTTTTCGCAAAGTAGCAAAGGGGGGACCAAGGGAAAATTTTCAAAAATGGCTGATTTTTTGGTCGAACTTCGGAAGGCTAAAAAAATAGGAAATACAAGTCGTACAATGGCCTAATTAGTATGGATTGAAAGCTAAACTATTGTAGATTTGAACTATGCAAAAAACCGCATGCAAAAACACCTATTAGACGAGAAATAACACTTTTTCTAAAAGTGTCGAAAATGGCCATTTTTCGCAAAGTAGCAAAGGGGGACCAAGGGAAAATTTTCAAAAATGGCTGATTTTTTGGTCGAACTTCGGAAGGCTAAAAAAATAGGAAATACAAGTCGTACAATGGCCTAATTAGTATGGATTGAAAGCTAAACTATTGTAGATTTGAACTATGCAAAAAACCGCATGCAAAAACACCTATTAGACGAGAAATAACACTTTTTCTAAAAGTGTCGAAAATGGCCATTTTTCGCAAAGTAGCAAAGGGGGGACCAAGGGAAAATTTTCAAAAATGGCTGATTTTTTGGTCGAACTTCGGAAGGCTAAAAAAATAGGAAATACAAGTCGTACAATGGCCTAATTAGTATGGATTGAAAGCTAAACTATTGTAGATTTGAACTATGCAAAAAACCGCATGCAAAAACACCTATTAGACGAGAAATAACACTTTTTCTAAAAGTGTCGAAAATGGCCATTTTTCGCAAAGTAGCAAAGGGGGGACCAAGGGAAAATTTTCAAAAATGGCTGATTTTTTGGTCGAACTTCGGAAGGCTAAAAAAATAGGAAATACAAGTCGTACAATGGCCTAATTAGTATGGATTGAAAGCTAAACTATTGTAGATTTGAACTATGCAAAAAACCGCATGCAAAAACACCTATTAGACGAGAAATAACACTTTTTCTAAAAGTGTCGAAAATGGCCATTTTTCGCAAAGTAGCAAAGGGGGGACCAAGGGAAAATTTTCAAAAATGGCTGATTTTTTGGTCGAACTTCGGAAGGCTAAAAAAATAGGAAATACAAGTCGTACAATGGCCTAATTAGTATGGATTGAAAGCTAAACTATTGTAGATTTGAACTATGCAAAAAACCGCATGCAAAAACACCTATTAGACGAGAAATAACACTTTTTCTAAAAGTGTCGAAAATGGCCATTTTTCGCAAAGTAGCAAAGGGGGGACCAAGGGAAAATTTTCAAAAATGGCTGATTTTTTGGTCGAACTTCGGAAGGCTAAAAAAATAGGAAATACAAGTCGTACAATGGCCTAATTAGTATGGATTGAAAGCTAAACTATTGTAGATTTGAACTATGCAAAAAACCGCATGCAAAAACACCTATTAGACGAGAAATAACACTTTTTCTAAAAGTGTCGAAAATGGCCATTTTTCGCAAAGTAGCAAAGGGGGGACCAAGGGAAAATTTTCAAAAATGGCTGATTTTTTGGTCGAACTTCGGAAGGCTAAAAAAATAGGAAATACAAGTCGTACAATGGCCTAATTAGTATGGATTGAAAGCTAAACTATTGTAGATTTGAACTATGCAAAAAACCGCATGCAAAAACACCTATTAGACGAGAAATAACACTTTTTCTAAAAGTGTCGAAAATGGCCATTTTTCGCAAAGTAGCAAAGGGGGGACCAGGGAAAATTTTCAAAAATGGCTGATTTTTTGGTCGAACTTCGGAAGGCTAAAAAAATAGGAAATACAAGTCGTACAATGGCCTAATTAGTATGGATTGAAAGCTAAACTATTGTAGATTTGAACTATGCAAAAAACCGCATGCAAAAACACCTATTAGACGAGAAATAACACTTTTTCTAAAAGTGTCGAAAATGGCCATTTTTCGCAAAGTAGCAAAGGGGGGACCAAGGGAAAATTTTCAAAAATGGCTGATTTTTTGGTCGAACTTCGGAAGGCTAAAAAAATAGGAAATACAAGTCGTACAATGGCCTAATTAGTATGGATTGAAAGCTAAACTATTGTAGATTTGAACTATGCAAAAAACCGCATGCAAAAACACCTATTAGACGAGAAATAACACTTTTTCTAAAAGTGTCGAAAATGGCCATTTTTCGCAAAGTAGCAAAGGGGGGACCAAGGGAAAATTTTCAAAAATGGCTGATTTTTTGGTCGAACTTCGGAAGGCTAAAAAATAGGAAATACAAGTCGTACAATGGCCTAATTAGTATGGATTGAAAGCTAAACTATTGTAGATTTGAACTATGCAAAAAACCGCATGCAAAAACACCTATTAGACGAGAAATAACACTTTTTCTAAAAGTGTCGAAAATGGCCATTTTTCGCAAAGTAGCAAAGGGGGGACCAAGGGAAAATTTTCAAAAATGGCTGATTTTTTGGTCGAACTTCGGAAGGCTAAAAAAATAGGAAATACAAGTCGTACAATGGCCTAATTAGTATGGATTGAAAGCTAAACTATTGTAGATTTGAACTATGCAAAAAACCGCATGCAAAAACACCTATTAGACGAGAAAATGGCCATTTTTCGCAAAGTAGCAAAGGGGGGACCAAGGGAAAATTTTCAAAAATGGCTGATTTTTTGGTCGAACTTCGGAAGGCTAAAAAAATAGGAAATACAAGTCGTACAATGGCCTAATTAGTATGGATTGAAAGCTAAACTATTGTAGATTTGAACTATGCAAAAAACCGCATGCAAAAACACCTATTAGACGAGAAATAACACTTTTTCTAAAAGTGTCGAAAATGGCCATTTTTCGCAAAGTAGCAAAGGGGGGACCAAGGGAAAATTTTCAAAAATGGCTGATTTTTGGTCGAACTTCGGAAGGCTAAAAAAATAGGAAATACAAGTCGTACAATGGCCTAATTAGTATGGATTGAAAGCTAAACTATTGTAGATTTGAACTATGCAAAAAACCGCATGCAAAAACACCTATTAGACGAGAAATAACACTTTTTCTAAAAGTGTCGAAAATGGCCATTTTTCGCAAAGTAGCAAAGGGGGGACCAAGGGAAAATTTTCAAAAATGGCTGATTTTTTGGTCGAACTTCGGAAGGCTAAAAAAATAGGAAATACAAGTCGTACAATGGCCTAATTAGTATGGATTGAAAGCTAAACTATTGTAGATTTGAACTATGCAAAAAACCGCATGCAAAAACACCTATTAGACGAGAAATAACACTTTTTCTAAAAGTGTCGAAAATGGCCATTTTTCGCAAAGTAGCAAAGGGGGGACCAAGGGAAAATTTTCAAAAATGGCTGATTTTTTGGTCGAACTTCGGAAGGCTAAAAAAATAGGAAATACAAGTCGTACAATGGCCTAATTAGTATGGATTGAAAGCTAAACTATTGTAGATTTGAACTATGCAAAAAACCGCATGCAAAAACACCTATTAGACGAGAAATAACACTTTTTCTAAAAGTGTCGAAAATGGCCATTTTTCGCAAAGTAGCAAAGGGGGGACCAAGGGAAAATTTTCAAAAATGGCTGATTTTTTGGTCGAACTTCGGAAGGCTAAAAAAATAGGAAATACAAGTCGTACAATGGCCTAATTAGTATGGATTGAAAGCTAAACTATTGTAGATTTGAACTATGCAAAAAACCGCATGCAAAAACACCTATTAGACGAGAAATAACACTTTTTCTAAAAGTGTCGAAAATGGCCATTTTTCGCAAAGTAGCAAAGGGGGACCAAGGGAAAATTTTCAAAAATGGCTGATTTTTTGGTCGAACTTCGGAAGGCTAAAAAAATAGGAAATACAAGTCGTACAATGGCCTAATTAGTATGGATTGAAAGCTAAACTATTGTAGATTTGAACTATGCAAAAAACCGCATGCAAAAACACCTATTAGACGAGAAATAACACTTTTTCTAAAAGTGTCGAAAATGGCCATTTTTCGCAAAGTAGCAAAGGGGGGACCAAGGGAAAATTTTCAAAAATGGCTGATTTTTTGGTCGAACTTCGGAAGGCTAAAAAAATAGGAAATACAAGTCGTACAATGGCCTAATTAGTATGGATTGAAAGCTAAACTATTGTAGATTTGAACTATGCAAAAAACCGCATGCAAAAACACCTATTAGACGAGAAATAACACTTTTTCTAAAAGTGTCGAAAATGGCCATTTTTCGCAAAGTAGCAAAGGGGGGACCAAGGGAAAATTTTCAAAAATGGCTGATTTTTTGGTCGAACTTCGGAAGGCTAAAAAATAGGAAATACAAGTCGTACAATGGCCTAATTAGTATGGATTGAAAGCTAAACTATTGTAGATTTGAACTATGCAAAAAACCGCATGCAAAAACACCTATTAGACGAGAAATAACACTTTTTCTAAAAGTGTCGAAAATGGCCATTTTTCGCAAAGTAGCAAAGGGGGGACCAAGGGAAAATTTTCAAAAATGGCTGATTTTTTGGTCGAACTTCGGAAGGCTAAAAAAATAGGAAATACAAGTCGTACAATGGCCTAATTAGTATGGATTGAAAGCTAAACTATTGTAGATTTGAACTATGCAAAAAACCGCATGCAAAAACACCTATTAGACGAGAAATAACACTTTTTCTAAAAGTGTCGAAAATGGCCATTTTTCGCAAAGTAGCAAAGGGGGGACCAAGGGAAAATTTTCAAAAATGGCTGATTTTTTGGTCGAACTTCGGAAGGCTAAAAAAATAGGAAATACAAGTCGTACAATGGCCTAATTAGTATGGATTGAAAGCTAAACTATTGTAGATTTGAACTATGCAAAAAACCGCATGCAAAAACACCTATTAGACGAGAAATAACACTTTTTCTAAAAGTGTCGAAAATGGCCATTTTTCGCAAAGTAGCAAAGGGGGGACCAAGGAAAATTTTCAAAAATGGCTGATTTTTTGGTCGAACTTCGGAAGGCTAAAAAAATAGGAAATACAAGTCGTACAATGGCCTAATTAGTATGGATTGAAAGCTAAACTATTGTAGATTTGAACTATGCAAAAAACCGCATGCAAAAACACCTATTAGACGAGAAATAACACTTTTTCTAAAAGTGTCGAAAATGGCCATTTTTCGCAAAGTAGCAAAGGGGGGACCAAGGGAAAATTTTCAAAAATGGCTGATTTTTTGGTCGAACTTCGGAAGGCTAAAAAAATAGGAAATACAAGTCGTACAATGGCCTAATTAGTATGGATTGAAAGCTAAACTATTGTAGATTTGAACTATGCAAAAAACCGCATGCAAAAACACCTATTAGACGAGAAATAACACTTTTTCTAAAAGTGTCGAAAATGGCCATTTTTCGCAAAGTAGCAAAGGGGGACCAAGGGAAAATTTTCAAAAATGGCTGATTTTTTGGTCGAACTTCGGAAGGCTAAAAAAATAGGAAATACAAGTCGTACAATGGCCTAATTAGTATGGATTGAAAGCTAAACTATTGTAGATTTGAACTATGCAAAAAACCGCATGCAAAAACACCTATTAGACGAGAAATAACACTTTTTCTAAAAGTGTCGAAAATGGCCATTTTTCGCAAAGTAGCAAAGGGGGGACCAAGGGAAAATTTTCAAAAATGGCTGATTTTTTGGTCGAACTTCGGAAGGCTAAAAAATAGGAAATACAAGTCGTACAATGGCCTAATTAGTATGGATTGAAAGCTAAACTATTGTAGATTTGAACTATGCAAAAAACCGCATGCAAAAACACCTATTAGACGAGAAATAACACTTTTTCTAAAAGTGTCGAAAATGGCCATTTTTCGCAAAGTAGCAAAGGGGGGACCAAGGGAAAATTTTCAAAAATGGCTGATTTTTTGGTCGAACTTCGGAAGGCTAAAAAAATAGGAAATACAAGTCGTACAATGGCCTAATTAGTATGGATTGAAAGCTAAACTATTGTAGATTTGAACTATGCAAAAAACCGCATGCAAAAACACCTATTAGACGAGAAATAACACTTTTTCTAAAAGTGTCGAAAATGGCCATTTTTCGCAAAGTAGCAAAGGGGGGACCAAGGGAAAATTTTCAAAAATGGCTGATTTTTTGGTCGAACTTCGGAAGGCTAAAAAAATAGGAAATACAAGTCGTACAATGGCCTAATTAGTATGGATTGAAAGCTAAACTATTGTAGATTTGAACTATGCAAAAAACCGCATGCAAAACACCTATTAGACGAGAAATAACACTTTTTCTAAAAGTGTCGAAAATGGCCATTTTTCGCAAAGTAGCAAAGGGGGGACCAAGGAAAATTTTCAAAAATGGCTGATTTTTTGGTCGAACTTCGGAAGGCTAAAAAAATAGGAAATACAAGTCGTACAATGGCCTAATTAGTATGGATTGAAAGCTAAACTATTGTAGATTTGAACTATGCAAAAAACCGCATGCAAAAACACCTATTAGACGAGAAATAACACTTTTTCTAAAAGTGTCGAAAATGGCCATTTTTCGCAAAGTAGCAAAGGGGGGACCAAGGGAAAATTTTCAAAAATGGCTGATTTTTTGGTCGAACTTCGGAAGGCTAAAAAAATAGGAAATACAAGTCGTACAATGGCCTAATTAGTATGGATTGAAAGCTAAACTATTGTAGATTTGAACTATGCAAAAAACCGCATGCAAAAACACCTATTAGACGAGAAATAACACTTTTTCTAAAAGTGTCGAAAATGGCCATTTTTCGCAAAGTAGCAAAGGGGGGACCAAGGGAAAATTTTCAAAAATGGCTGATTTTTTGGTCGAACTTCGGAAGGCTAAAAAATAGGAAATACAAGTCGTACAATGGCCTAATTAGTATGGATTGAAAGCTAAACTATTGTAGATTTGAACTATGCAAAAAACCGCATGCAAAAACACCTATTAGACGAGAAATAACACTTTTTCTAAAAGTGTCGAAAATGGCCATTTTTTCGCAAAGTAGCAAAGGGGGGACCAAGGGAAAATTTTCAAAAATGGCTGATTTTTTGGTCGAACTTCGGAAGGCTAAAAAAATAGGAAATACAAGTCGTACAATGGCCTAATTAGTATGGATTGAAAGCTAAACTATTGTAGATTTGAACTATGCAAAAAACCGCATGCAAAAACACCTATTAGACGAGAAATAACACTTTTTCTAAAAGTGTCGAAAATGGCCATTTTTCGCAAAGTAGCAAAGGGGGGACCAAGGGAAAATTTTCAAAAATGGCTGATTTTTTGGTCGAACTTCGGAAGGCTAAAAAAATAGGAAATACAAGTCGTACAATGGCCTAATTAGTATGGATTGAAAGCTAAACTATTGTAGATTTGAACTATGCAAAAAACCGCATGCAAAAACACCTATTAGACGAGAAATAACACTTTTTCTAAAAGTGTCGAAAATGGCCATTTTTCGCAAAGTAGCAAAGGGGGGACCAAGGGAAAATTTTCAAAAATGGCTGATTTTTTGGTCGAACTTCGGAAGGCTAAAAAAATAGGAAATACAAGTCGTACAATGGCCTAATTAGTATGGATTGAAAGCTAAACTATTGTAGATTTGAACTATGCAAAAAACTGTATTAAAAAAACACCTATTAGACGAGAAATAACACTTTTTGTAAAAGTGTCGAAAATGGCCATTTTTCGCAAAGTAGCAAAGGAGGGACCAAGGGAAAATTTTCAAAACTGGCTGATTTTTTGGTCGAACTTCGGAAGGCTAAAAAAATAGGAAATACAAGTCGTACAATGGCCTAATTAGTATGGATTGAAAGCTAAACTATTGTAGATTTGAACTATTCAAAAAATCGCATGCAAAACACCTATTAGACGAGAAATAACACTTTTTTCTAAAAGTGTCGAAAATGGCCATTTTTCGCAAAGTAGCAAAGGGGGGACCAAGGGAAAATTTTCAAAAATGGCTGATTTTTTGGTCGAACTTCGGAAGGCAAAAAAAAAGGAAATACAAGTCGTACAATGGCCTAATTAGTATGGATTGAAAGCTAAACTATTGTAGATTTGAACTATGCAAAAAACCGCATGCAAAAACACCTATTAGACGAGAAATAACACTTTTTCTAAAAGTGTCGAAAATGGCCATTTTTCGCAAAGTAGCAAAGGGGGGACCAAGGGAAAATTTTCAAAAATGGCTGATTTTTGGTCGAACTTCGGAAGGCTAAAAAAATAGGAAATACAAGTCGTACAATGGCCTAATTAGTATGGATTGAAAGCTAAACTATTGTAGATTTGAACTATGCAAAAAACCGCATGCAAAAACACCTATTAGACGAGAAATAACACTTTTTCTAAAAGTGTCGAAAATGGCCATTTTTCGCAAAGTAGCAAAGGGGGGACCAAGGGAAAATTTTCAAAAATGGCTGATTTTTTGGTCGAACTTCGGAAGGCTAAAAAAATAGGAAATACAAGTCGTACAATGGCCTAATTAGTATGGATTGAAAGCTAAACTATTGTAGATTTGAACTATGCAAAAAACCGCATGCAAAAACACCTATTAGACGAGAAATAACACTTTTTCTAAAAGTGTCGAAAATGGCCATTTTTCGCAAAGTAGCAAAGGGGGGACCAAGGGAAAATTTTCAAAAATGGCTGATTTTTTGGTCGAACTTCGGAAGGCTAAAAAAATAGGAAATACAAGTCGTACAATGGCCTAATTAGTATGGATTGAAAGCTAAACTATTGTAGATTTGAACTATGCAAAAAACCGCATGCAAAAACACCTATTAGACGAGAAATAACACTTTTTCTAAAAGTGTCGAAAATGGCCATTTTTCGCAAAGTAGCAAAGGGTGGACCAAGGGAAAATTTTCAAAAATGGCTGATTTTTTGGTCGAACTTCGGAAGGCTAAAAAATAGGAAATACAAGTCGTACAATGGCCTAATTAGTATGGATTGAAAGCTAAACTATTGTAGATTTGAACTATGCAAAAAACCGCATGCAAAAACACCTATTAGACGAGAAATAACACTTTTTCTAAAAGTGTCGAAAATGGCCATTTTTCGCAAAGTAGCAAAGGGGGGACCAAGGGAAAATTTTCAAAAATGGCTGATTTTTTGGTCGAACTTCGGAAGGCTAAAAAAATAGGAAATACAAGTCGTACAATGGCCTAATTAGTATGGATTGAAAGCTAAACTATTGTAGATTTGAACTATGCAAAAAACCGCATGCAAAAACACCTATTAGACGAGAAATAACACTTTTTCTAAAAGTGTCGAAAATGGCCATTTTTCGCAAAGTAGCAAAGGGGGGACCAAGGGAAAATTTTCAAAAATGGCTGATTTTTTGGTCGAACTTCGGAAGGCTAAAAAAATAGGAAATACAAGTCGTACAATGGCCTAATTAGTATGGATTGAAAGCTAAACTATTGTAGATTTGAACTATGCAAAAAACCGCATGCAAAAACACCTATTAGACGAGAAATAACACTTTTTCTAAAAGTGTCGAAAATGGCCATTTTTCGCAAAGTAGCAAAGGGGGGACCAAGGGAAAATTTTCAAAAATGGCTGATTTTTTGGTCGAACTTCGGAAGGCTAAAAAAATAGGAAATACAAGTCGTACAATGGCCTAATTAGTATGGATTGAAAGCTAAACTATTGTAGATTTGAACTATGCAAAAAACCGCATGCAAAAACACCTATTAGACGAGAAATAACACTTTTTCTAAAAGTGTCGAAAATGGCCATTTTTCGCAAAGTAGCAAAGGGGGGACCAAGGGAAAATTTTCAAAAATGGCTGATTTTTTGGTCGAACTTCGGAAGGCTAAAAAAATAGGAAATACAAGTCGTACAATGGCCTAATTAGTATGGATTGAAAGCTAAACTATTGTAGATTTGAACTATGCAAAAAACCGCATGCAAAAACACCTATTAGACGAGAAATAACACTTTTTCTAAAAGTGTCGAAAATGGCCATTTTTCGCAAAGTAGCAAAGGGGGGACCAAGGGAAAATTTTCAAAAATGGCTGATTTTTTGGTCGAACTTCGGAAGGCTAAAAAAATAGGAAATACAAGTCGTACAATGGCCTAATTAGTATGGATTGAAAGCTAAACTATTGTAGATTTGAACTATGCAAAAAACCGCATGCAAAAACACCTATTAGACGAGAAATAACACTTTTTCTAAAAGTGTCGAAAATGGCCATTTTTCGCAAAGTAGCAAAGGGGGGACCAAGGGAAAATTTTCAAAAATGGCTGATTTTTTGGTCGAACTTCGGAAGGCTAAAAAAATAGGAAATACAAGTCGTACAATGGCCTAATTAGTATGGATTGAAAGCTAAACTATTGTAGATTTGAACTATGCAAAAAACCGCATGCAAAAACACCTATTAGACGAGAAATAACACTTTTTCTAAAAGTGTCGAAAATGGCCATTTTTCGCAAAGTAGCAAAGGGGGGACCAAGGGAAAATTTTCAAAAATGGCTGATTTTTTGGTCGAACTTCGGAAGGCTAAAAAAATAGGAAATACAAGTCGTACAATGGCCTAATTAGTATGGATTGAAAGCTAAACTATTGTAGATTTGAACTATGCAAAAAACCGCATGCAAAAACACCTATTAGACGAGAAATAACACTTTTTCTAAAAGTGTCGAAAATGGCCATTTTTCGCAAAGTAGCAAAGGGGGGACCAAGGGAAAATTTTCAAAAATGGCTGATTTTTTGGTCGAACTTCGGAAGGCTAAAAAAATAGGAAATACAAGTCGTACAATGGCCTAATTAGTATGGATTGAAAGCTAAACTATTGTAGATTTGAACTATGCAAAAAACCGCATGCAAAAACACCTATTAGACGAGAAATAACACTTTTTCTAAAAGTGTCGAAAATGGCCATTTTTCGCAAAGTAGCAAAGGGGGACCAAGGGAAAATTTTCAAAAATGGCTGATTTTTTGGTCGAACTTCGGAAGGCTAAAAAAATAGGAAATACAAGTCGTACAATGGCCTAATTAGTATGGATTGAAAGCTAAACTATTGTAGATTTGAACTATGCAAAAAACCGCATGCAAAAACACCTATTAGACGAGAAATAACACTTTTTCTAAAAGTGTCGAAAATGGCCATTTTTCGCAAAGTAGCAAAGGGGGGACCAAGGGAAAATTTTCAAAAATGGCTGATTTTTTGGTCGAACTTCGGAAGGCTAAAAAATAGGAAATACAAGTCGTACAATGGCCTAATTAGTATGGATTGAAAGCTAAACTATTGTAGATTTGAACTATGCAAAAAACCGCATGCAAAAACACCTATTAGACGAGAAATAACACTTTTTCTAAAAGTGTCGAAAATGGCCATTTTTCGCAAAGTAGCAAAGGGGGGACCAAGGGAAAATTTTCAAAAATGGCTGATTTTTTGGTCGAACTTCGGAAGGCTAAAAAAATAGGAAATACAAGTCGTACAATGGCCTAATTAGTATGGATTGAAAGCTAAACTATTGTAGATTTGAACTATGCAAAAAACCGCATGCAAAAACACCTATTAGACGAGAAATAACACTTTTTCTAAAAGTGTCGAAAATGGCCATTTTTCGCAAAGTAGCAAAGGGGGGACCAAGGGAAAATTTTCAAAAATGGCTGATTTTTTGGTCGAACTTCGGAAGGCTAAAAAAATAGGAAATACAAGTCGTACAATGGCCTAATTAGTATGGATTGAAAGCTAAACTATTGTAGATTTGAACTATGCAAAAAACCGCATGCAAAAACACCTATT
The DNA here is from genome assembly GCF_036669935.1 of Montipora foliosa. NCBI lineage: Eukaryota > Metazoa > Cnidaria > Anthozoa > Scleractinia > Acroporidae > Montipora > Montipora foliosa. The sequence goes on along the minus strand of NW_027179637.1, from coordinate 24,014 downwards.
AGACGAGAAATAACACTTTTTCTAAAAGTGTCGAAAATGGCCATTTTTCGCAAAGTAGCAAAGGGGGGACCAAGGGAAAATTTTCAAAAATGGCTGATTTTTTGGTCGAACTTCGGAAGGCTAAAAAAATAGGAAATACAAGTCGTACAATGGCCTAATTAGTATGGATTGAAAGCTAAACTATTGTAGATTTGAACTATGCAAAAAACCGCATGCAAAAACACCTATTAGACGAGAAATAACACTTTTTCTAAAAGTGTCGAAAATGGCCATTTTTCGCAAAGTAGCAAAGGGGGGACCAAGGGAAAATTTTCAAAAATGGCTGATTTTTTGGTCGAACTTCGGAAGGCTAAAAAAATAGGAAATACAAGTCGTACAATGGCCTAATTAGTATGGATTGAAAGCTAAACTATTGTAGATTTGAACTATGCAAAAAACCGCATGCAAAAACACCTATTAGACGAGAAATAACACTTTTTCTAAAAGTGTCGAAAATGGCCATTTTTCGCAAAGTAGCAAAGGGGGGACCAAGGGAAAATTTTCAAAAATGGCTGATTTTTTGGTCGAACTTCGGAAGGCTAAAAAAATAGGAAATACAAGTCGTACAATGGCCTAATTAGTATGGATTGAAAGCTAAACTATTGTAGATTTGAACTATGCAAAAAACCGCATGCAAAAACACCTATTAGACGAGAAATAACACTTTTTCTAAAAGTGTCGAAAATGGCCATTTTTCGCAAAGTAGCAAAGGGGGGACCAAGGGAAAATTTTCAAAAATGGCTGATTTTTTGGTCGAACTTCGGAAGGCTAAAAAAATAGGAAATACAAGTCGTACAATGGCCTAATTAGTATGGATTGAAAGCTAAACTATTGTAGATTTGAACTATGCAAAAAACCGCATGCAAAAACACCTATTAGACGAGAAATAACACTTTTTCTAAAAGTGTCGAAAATGGCCATTTTTCGCAAAGTAGCAAAGGGGGGACCAAGGGAAAATTTTCAAAAATGGCTGATTTTTTGGTCGAACTTCGGAAGGCTAAAAAAATAGGAAATACAAGTCGTACAATGGCCTAATTAGTATGGATTGAAAGCTAAACTATTGTAGATTTGAACTATGCAAAAAACCGCATGCAAAAACACCTATTAGACGAGAAATAACACTTTTTCTAAAAGTGTCGAAAATGGCCATTTTTCGCAAAGTAGCAAAGGGGGGACCAAGGGAAAATTTTCAAAAATGGCTGATTTTTTGGTCGAACTTCGGAAGGCTAAAAAAATAGGAAATACAAGTCGTACAATGGCCTAATTAGTATGGATTGAAAGCTAAACTATTGTAGATTTGAACTATGCAAAAAACCGCATGCAAAAACACCTATTAGACGAGAAATAACACTTTTTCTAAAAGTGTCGAAAATGGCCATTTTTCGCAAAGTAGCAAAGGGGGGACCAAGGGAAAATTTTCAAAAATGGCTGATTTTTTGGTCGAACTTCGGAAGGCTAAAAAAATAGGAAATACAAGTCGTACAATGGCCTAATTAGTATGGATTGAAAGCTAAACTATTGTAGATTTGAACTATGCAAAAAACCGCATGCAAAAACACCTATTAGACGAGAAATAACACTTTTTCTAAAAGTGTCGAAAATGGCCATTTTTCGCAAAGTAGCAAAGGGGGGACCAAGGGAAAATTTTCAAAAATGGCTGATTTTTTGGTCGAACTTCGGAAGGCTAAAAAAATAGGAAATACAAGTCGTACAATGGCCTAATTAGTATGGATTGAAAGCTAAACTATTGTAGATTTGAACTATGCAAAAAACCGCATGCAAAAACACCTATTAGACGAGAAATAACACTTTTTCTAAAAGTGTCGAAAATGGCCATTTTTCGCAAAGTAGCAAAGGGGGGACCAAGGGAAAATTTTCAAAAATGGCTGATTTTTTGGTCGAACTTCGGAAGGCTAAAAAAATAGGAAATACAAGTCGTACAATGGCCTAATTAGTATGGATTGAAAGCTAAACTATTGTAGATTTGAACTATGCAAAAAACCGCATGCAAAAACACCTATTAGACGAGAAATAACACTTTTTCTAAAAGTGTCGAAAATGGCCATTTTTCGCAAAGTAGCAAAGGGGGGACCAAGGGAAAATTTTCAAAAATGGCTGATTTTTTGGTCGAACTTCGGAAGGCTAAAAAAATAGGAAATACAAGTCGTACAATGGCCTAATTAGTATGGATTGAAAGCTAAACTATTGTAGATTTGAACTATGCAAAAAACCGCATGCAAAAACACCTATTAGACGAGAAATAACACTTTTTCTAAAAGTGTCGAAAATGGCCATTTTTCGCAAAGTAGCAAAGGGGGGACCAAGGGAAAATTTTCAAAAATGGCTGATTTTTTGGTCGAACTTCGGAAGGCTAAAAAAATAGGAAATACAAGTCGTACAATGGCCTAATTAGTATGGATTGAAAGCTAAACTATTGTAGATTTGAACTATGCAAAAAACCGCATGCAAAAACACCTATTAGACGAGAAATAACACTTTTTCTAAAAGTGTCGAAAATGGCCATTTTTCGCAAAGTAGCAAAGGGGGGACCAAGGGAAAATTTTCAAAAATGGCTGATTTTTTGGTCGAACTTCGGAAGGCTAAAAAAATAGGAAATACAAGTCGTACAATGGCCTAATTAGTATGGATTGAAAGCTAAACTATTGTAGATTTGAACTATGCAAAAAACCGCATGCAAAAACACCTATTAGACGAGAAATAACACTTTTTCTAAAAGTGTCGAAAATGGCCATTTTTCGCAAAGTAGCAAAGGGGGGACCAAGGGAAAATTTTCAAAAATGGCTGATTTTTTGGTCGAACTTCGGAAGGCTAAAAAAATAGGAAATACAAGTCGTACAATGGCCTAATTAGTATGGATTGAAAGCTAAACTATTGTAGATTTGAACTATGCAAAAAACCGCATGCAAAAACACCTATTAGACGAGAAATAACACTTTTTCTAAAAGTGTCGAAAATGGCCATTTTTCGCAAAGTAGCAAAGGGGGGACCAAGGGAAAATTTTCAAAAATGGCTGATTTTTTGGTCGAACTTCGGAAGGCTAAAAAAATAGGAAATACAAGTCGTACAATGGCCTAATTAGTATGGATTGAAAGCTAAACTATTGTAGATTTGAACTATGCAAAAAACCGCATGCAAAAACACCTATTAGACGAGAAATAACACTTTTTCTAAAAGTGTCGAAAATGGCCATTTTTCGCAAAGTAGCAAAGGGGGGACCAAGGGAAAATTTTCAAAAATGGCTGATTTTTTGGTCGAACTTCGGAAGGCTAAAAAAATAGGAAATACAAGTCGTACAATGGCCTAATTAGTATGGATTGAAAGCTAAACTATTGTAGATTTGAACTATGCAAAAAACCGCATGCAAAAACACCTATTAGACGAGAAATAACACTTTTTCTAAAAGTGTCGAAAATGGCCATTTTTCGCAAAGTAGCAAAGGGGGGACCAAGGGAAAATTTTCAAAAATGGCTGATTTTTTGGTCGAACTTCGGAAGGCTAAAAAAATAGGAAATACAAGTCGTACAATGGCCTAATTAGTATGGATTGAAAGCTAAACTATTGTAGATTTGAACTATGCAAAAAACCGCATGCAAAAACACCTATTAGACGAGAAATAACACTTTTTCTAAAAGTGTCGAAAATGGCCATTTTTCGCAAAGTAGCAAAGGGGGGACCAAGGGAAAATTTTCAAAAATGGCTGATTTTTTGGTCGAACTTCGGAAGGCTAAAAAAATAGGAAATACAAGTCGTACAATGGCCTAATTAGTATGGATTGAAAGCTAAACTATTGTAGATTTGAACTATGCAAAAAACCGCATGCAAAAACACCTATTAGACGAGAAATAACACTTTTTCTAAAAGTGTCGAAAATGGCCATTTTTCGCAAAGTAGCAAAGGGGGGACCAAGGGAAAATTTTCAAAAATGGCTGATTTTTTGGTCGAACTTCGGAAGGCTAAAAAAATAGGAAATACAAGTCGTACAATGGCCTAATTAGTATGGATTGAAAGCTAAACTATTGTAGATTTGAACTATGCAAAAAACCGCATGCAAAAACACCTATTAGACGAGAAATAACACTTTTTCTAAAAGTGTCGAAAATGGCCATTTTTCGCAAAGTAGCAAAGGGGGGACCAAGGGAAAATTTTCAAAAATGGCTGATTTTTTGGTCGAACTTCGGAAGGCTAAAAAAATAGGAAATACAAGTCGTACAATGGCCTAATTAGTATGGATTGAAAGCTAAACTATTGTAGATTTGAACTATGCAAAAAACCGCATGCAAAAACACCTATTAGACGAGAAATAACACTTTTTCTAAAAGTGTCGAAAATGGCCATTTTTCGCAAAGTAGCAAAGGGGGGACCAAGGGAAAATTTTCAAAAATGGCTGATTTTTTGGTCGAACTTCGGAAGGCTAAAAAAATAGGAAATACAAGTCGTACAATGGCCTAATTAGTATGGATTGAAAGCTAAACTATTGTAGATTTGAACTATGCAAAAAACCGCATGCAAAAACACCTATTAGACGAGAAATAACACTTTTTCTAAAAGTGTCGAAAATGGCCATTTTTCGCAAAGTAGCAAAGGGGGGACCAAGGGAAAATTTTCAAAAATGGCTGATTTTTTGGTCGAACTTCGGAAGGCTAAAAAAATAGGAAATACAAGTCGTACAATGGCCTAATTAGTATGGATTGAAAGCTAAACTATTGTAGATTTGAACTATGCAAAAAACCGCATGCAAAAACACCTATTAGACGAGAAATAACACTTTTTCTAAAAGTGTCGAAAATGGCCATTTTTCGCAAAGTAGCAAAGGGGGGACCAAGGGAAAATTTTCAAAAATGGCTGATTTTTTGGTCGAACTTCGGAAGGCTAAAAAAATAGGAAATACAAGTCGTACAATGGCCTAATTAGTATGGATTGAAAGCTAAACTATTGTAGATTTGAACTATGCAAAAAACCGCATGCAAAAACACCTATTAGACGAGAAATAACACTTTTTCTAAAAGTGTCGAAAATGGCCATTTTTCGCAAAGTAGCAAAGGGGGGACCAAGGGAAAATTTTCAAAAATGGCTGATTTTTTGGTCGAACTTCGGAAGGCTAAAAAAATAGGAAATACAAGTCGTACAATGGCCTAATTAGTATGGATTGAAAGCTAAACTATTGTAGATTTGAACTATGCAAAAAACCGCATGCAAAAACACCTATTAGACGAGAAATAACACTTTTTCTAAAAGTGTCGAAAATGGCCATTTTTCGCAAAGTAGCAAAGGGGGGACCAAGGGAAAATTTTCAAAAATGGCTGATTTTTTGGTCGAACTTCGGAAGGCTAAAAAAATAGGAAATACAAGTCGTACAATGGCCTAATTAGTATGGATTGAAAGCTAAACTATTGTAGATTTGAACTATGCAAAAAACCGCATGCAAAAACACCTATTAGACGAGAAATAACACTTTTTCTAAAAGTGTCGAAAATGGCCATTTTTCGCAAAGTAGCAAAGGGGGGACCAAGGGAAAATTTTCAAAAATGGCTGATTTTTTGGTCGAACTTCGGAAGGCTAAAAAAATAGGAAATACAAGTCGTACAATGGCCTAATTAGTATGGATTGAAAGCTAAACTATTGTAGATTTGAACTATGCAAAAAACCGCATGCAAAAACACCTATTAGACGAGAAATAACACTTTTTCTAAAAGTGTCGAAAATGGCCATTTTTCGCAAAGTAGCAAAGGGGGGACCAAGGGAAAATTTTCAAAAATGGCTGATTTTTTGGTCGAACTTCGGAAGGCTAAAAAAATAGGAAATACAAGTCGTACAATGGCCTAATTAGTATGGATTGAAAGCTAAACTATTGTAGATTTGAACTATGCAAAAAACCGCATGCAAAAACACCTATTAGACGAGAAATAACACTTTTTCTAAAAGTGTCGAAAATGGCCATTTTTCGCAAAGTAGCAAAGGGGGGACCAAGGGAAAATTTTCAAAAATGGCTGATTTTTTGGTCGAACTTCGGAAGGCTAAAAAAATAGGAAATACAAGTCGTACAATGGCCTAATTAGTATGGATTGAAAGCTAAACTATTGTAGATTTGAACTATGCAAAAAACCGCATGCAAAAACACCTATTAGACGAGAAATAACACTTTTTCTAAAAGTGTCGAAAATGGCCATTTTTCGCAAAGTAGCAAAGGGGGGACCAAGGGAAAATTTTCAAAAATGGCTGATTTTTTGGTCGAACTTCGGAAGGCTAAAAAAATAGGAAATACAAGTCGTACAATGGCCTAATTAGTATGGATTGAAAGCTAAACTATTGTAGATTTGAACTATGCAAAAAACCGCATGCAAAAACACCTATTAGACGAGAAATAACACTTTTTCTAAAAGTGTCGAAAATGGCCATTTTTCGCAAAGTAGCAAAGGGGGGACCAAGGGAAAATTTTCAAAAATGGCTGATTTTTTGGTCGAACTTCGGAAGGCTAAAAAAATAGGAAATACAAGTCGTACAATGGCCTAATTAGTATGGATTGAAAGCTAAACTATTGTAGATTTGAACTATGCAAAAAACCGCATGCAAAAACACCTATTAGACGAGAAATAACACTTTTTCTAAAAGTGTCGAAAATGGCCATTTTTCGCAAAGTAGCAAAGGGGGGACCAAGGGAAAATTTTCAAAAATGGCTGATTTTTTGGTCGAACTTCGGAAGGCTAAAAAAATAGGAAATACAAGTCGTACAATGGCCTAATTAGTATGGATTGAAAGCTAAACTATTGTAGATTTGAACTATGCAAAAAACCGCATGCAAAAACACCTATTAGACGAGAAATAACACTTTTTCTAAAAGTGTCGAAAATGGCCATTTTTCGCAAAGTAGCAAAGGGGGGACCAAGGGAAAATTTTCAAAAATGGCTGATTTTTTGGTCGAACTTCGGAAGGCTAAAAAAATAGGAAATACAAGTCGTACAATGGCCTAATTAGTATGGATTGAAAGCTAAACTATTGTAGATTTGAACTATGCAAAAAACCGCATGCAAAAACACCTATTAGACGAGAAATAACACTTTTTCTAAAAGTGTCGAAAATGGCCATTTTTCGCAAAGTAGCAAAGGGGGGACCAAGGGAAAATTTTCAAAAATGGCTGATTTTTTGGTCGAACTTCGGAAGGCTAAAAAAATAGGAAATACAAGTCGTACAATGGCCTAATTAGTATGGATTGAAAGCTAAACTATTGTAGATTTGAACTATGCAAAAAACCGCATGCAAAAACACCTATTAGACGAGAAATAACACTTTTTCTAAAAGTGTCGAAAATGGCCATTTTTCGCAAAGTAGCAAAGGGGGGACCAAGGGAAAATTTTCAAAAATGGCTGATTTTTTGGTCGAACTTCGGAAGGCTAAAAAAATAGGAAATACAAGTCGTACAATGGCCTAATTAGTATGGATTGAAAGCTAAACTATTGTAGATTTGAACTATGCAAAAAACCGCATGCAAAAACACCTATTAGACGAGAAATAACACTTTTTCTAAAAGTGTCGAAAATGGCCATTTTTCGCAAAGTAGCAAAGGGGGGACCAAGGGAAAATTTTCAAAAATGGCTGATTTTTTGGTCGAACTTCGGAAGGCTAAAAAAATAGGAAATACAAGTCGTACAATGGCCTAATTAGTATGGATTGAAAGCTAAACTATTGTAGATTTGAACTATGCAAAAAACCGCATGCAAAAACACCTATTAGACGAGAAATAACACTTTTTCTAAAAGTGTCGAAAATGGCCATTTTTCGCAAAGTAGCAAAGGGGGGACCAAGGGAAAATTTTCAAAAATGGCTGATTTTTTGGTCGAACTTCGGAAGGCTAAAAAAATAGGAAATACAAGTCGTACAATGGCCTAATTAGTATGGATTGAAAGCTAAACTATTGTAGATTTGAACTATGCAAAAAACCGCATGCAAAAACACCTATTAGACGAGAAATAACACTTTTTCTAAAAGTGTCGAAAATGGCCATTTTTCGCAAAGTAGCAAAGGGGGGACCAAGGGAAAATTTTCAAAAATGGCTGATTTTTTGGTCGAACTTCGGAAGGCTAAAAAAATAGGAAATACAAGTCGTACAATGGCCTAATTAGTATGGATTGAAAGCTAAACTATTGTAGATTTGAACTATGCAAAAAACCGCATGCAAAAACACCTATTAGACGAGAAATAACACTTTTTCTAAAAGTGTCGAAAATGGCCATTTTTCGCAAAGTAGCAAAGGGGGGACCAAGGGAAAATTTTCAAAAATGGCTGATTTTTTGGTCGAACTTCGGAAGGCTAAAAAAATAGGAAATACAAGTCGTACAATGGCCTAATTAGTATGGATTGAAAGCTAAACTATTGTAGATTTGAACTATGCAAAAAACCGCATGCAAAAACACCTATTAGACGAGAAATAACACTTTTTCTAAAAGTGTCGAAAATGGCCATTTTTCGCAAAGTAGCAAAGGGGGGACCAAGGGAAAATTTTCAAAAATGGCTGATTTTTTGGTCGAACTTCGGAAGGCTAAAAAAATAGGAAATACAAGTCGTACAATGGCCTAATTAGTATGGATTGAAAGCTAAACTATTGTAGATTTGAACTATGCAAAAAACCGCATGCAAAAACACCTATTAGACGAGAAATAACACTTTTTCTAAAAGTGTCGAAAATGGCCATTTTTCGCAAAGTAGCAAAGGGGGGACCAAGGGAAAATTTTCAAAAATGGCTGATTTTTTGGTCGAACTTCGGAAGGCTAAAAAAATAGGAAATACAAGTCGTACAATGGCCTAATTAGTATGGATTGAAAGCTAAACTATTGTAGATTTGAACTATGCAAAAAACCGCATGCAAAAACACCTATTAGACGAGAAATAACACTTTTTCTAAAAGTGTCGAAAATGGCCATTTTTCGCAAAGTAGCAAAGGGGGGACCAAGGGAAAATTTTCAAAAATGGCTGATTTTTTGGTCGAACTTCGGAAGGCTAAAAAAATAGGAAATACAAGTCGTACAATGGCCTAATTAGTATGGATTGAAAGCTAAACTATTGTAGATTTGAACTATGCAAAAAACCGCATGCAAAAACACCTATTAGACGAGAAATAACACTTTTTCTAAAAGTGTCGAAAATGGCCATTTTTCGCAAAGTAGCAAAGGGGGGACCAAGGGAAAATTTTCAAAAATGGCTGATTTTTTGGTCGAACTTCGGAAGGCTAAAAAAATAGGAAATACAAGTCGTACAATGGCCTAATTAGTATGGATTGAAAGCTAAACTATTGTAGATTTGAACTATGCAAAAAACCGCATGCAAAAACACCTATTAGACGAGAAATAACACTTTTTCTAAAAGTGTCGAAAATGGCCATTTTTCGCAAAGTAGCAAAGGGGGGACCAAGGGAAAATTTTCAAAAATGGCTGATTTTTTGGTCGAACTTCGGAAGGCTAAAAAAATAGGAAATACAAGTCGTACAATGGCCTAATTAGTATGGATTGAAAGCTAAACTATTGTAGATTTGAACTATGCAAAAAACCGCATGCAAAAACACCTATTAGACGAGAAATAACACTTTTTCTAAAAGTGTCGAAAATGGCCATTTTTCGCAAAGTAGCAAAGGGGGGACCAAGGGAAAATTTTCAAAAATGGCTGATTTTTTGGTCGAACTTCGGAAGGCTAAAAAAATAGGAAATACAAGTCGTACAATGGCCTAATTAGTATGGATTGAAAGCTAAACTATTGTAGATTTGAACTATGCAAAAAACCGCATGCAAAAACACCTATTAGACGAGAAATAACACTTTTTCTAAAAGTGTCGAAAATGGCCATTTTTCGCAAAGTAGCAAAGGGGGGACCAAGGGAAAATTTTCAAAAATGGCTGATTTTTTGGTCGAACTTCGGAAGGCTAAAAAAATAGGAAATACAAGTCGTACAATGGCCTAATTAGTATGGATTGAAAGCTAAACTATTGTAGATTTGAACTATGCAAAAAACCGCATGCAAAAACACCTATTAGACGAGAAATAACACTTTTTCTAAAAGTGTCGAAAATGGCCATTTTTCGCAAAGTAGCAAAGGGGGGACCAAGGGAAAATTTTCAAAAATGGCTGATTTTTTGGTCGAACTTCGGAAGGCTAAAAAAATAGGAAATACAAGTCGTACAATGGCCTAATTAGTATGGATTGAAAGCTAAACTATTGTAGATTTGAACTATGCAAAAAACCGCATGCAAAAACACCTATTAGACGAGAAATAACACTTTTTCTAAAAGTGTCGAAAATGGCCATTTTTCGCAAAGTAGCAAAGGGGGGACCAAGGGAAAATTTTCAAAAATGGCTGATTTTTTGGTCGAACTTCGGAAGGCTAAAAAAATAGGAAATACAAGTCGTACAATGGCCTAATTAGTATGGATTGAAAGCTAAACTATTGTAGATTTGAACTATGCAAAAAACCGCATGCAAAAACACCTATTAGACGAGAAATAACACTTTTTCTAAAAGTGTCGAAAATGGCCATTTTTCGCAAAGTAGCAAAGGGGGGACCAAGGGAAAATTTTCAAAAATGGCTGATTTTTTGGTCGAACTTCGGAAGGCTAAAAAAATAGGAAATACAAGTCGTACAATGGCCTAATTAGTATGGATTGAAAGCTAAACTATTGTAGATTTGAACTATGCAAAAAACCGCATGCAAAAACACCTATTAGACGAGAAATAACACTTTTTCTAAAAGTGTCGAAAATGGCCATTTTTCGCAAAGTAGCAAAGGGGGGACCAAGGGAAAATTTTCAAAAATGGCTGATTTTTTGGTCGAACTTCGGAAGGCTAAAAAAATAGGAAATACAAGTCGTACAATGGCCTAATTAGTATGGATTGAAAGCTAAACTATTGTAGATTTGAACTATGCAAAAAACCGCATGCAAAAACACCTATTAGACGAGAAATAACACTTTTTCTAAAAGTGTCGAAAATGGCCATTTTTCGCAAAGTAGCAAAGGGGGGACCAAGGGAAAATTTTCAAAAATGGCTGATTTTTTGGTCGAACTTCGGAAGGCTAAAAAAATAGGAAATACAAGTCGTACAATGGCCTAATTAGTATGGATTGAAAGCTAAACTATTGTAGATTTGAACTATGCAAAAAACCGCATGCAAAAACACCTATTAGACGAGAAATAACACTTTTTCTAAAAGTGTCGAAAATGGCCATTTTTCGCAAAGTAGCAAAGGGGGGACCAAGGGAAAATTTTCAAAAATGGCTGATTTTTTGGTCGAACTTCGGAAGGCTAAAAAAATAGGAAATACAAGTCGTACAATGGCCTAATTAGTATGGATTGAAAGCTAAACTATTGTAGATTTGAACTATGCAAAAAACCGCATGCAAAAACACCTATTAGACGAGAAATAACACTTTTTCTAAAAGTGTCGAAAATGGCCATTTTTCGCAAAGTAGCAAAGGGGGGACCAAGGGAAAATTTTCAAAAATGGCTGATTTTTTGGTCGAACTTCGGAAGGCTAAAAAAATAGGAAATACAAGTCGTACAATGGCCTAATTAGTATGGATTGAAAGCTAAACTATTGTAGATTTGAACTATGCAAAAAACCGCATGCAAAAACACCTATTAGACGAGAAATAACACTTTTTCTAAAAGTGTCGAAAATGGCCATTTTTCGCAAAGTAGCAAAGGGGGGACCAAGGGAAAATTTTCAAAAATGGCTGATTTTTTGGTCGAACTTCGGAAGGCTAAAAAAATAGGAAATACAAGTCGTACAATGGCCTAATTAGTATGGATTGAAAGCTAAACTATTGTAGATTTGAACTATGCAAAAAACCGCATGCAAAAACACCTATTAGACGAGAAATAACACTTTTTCTAAAAGTGTCGAAAATGGCCATTTTTCGCAAAGTAGCAAAGGGGGGACCAAGGGAAAATTTTCAAAAATGGCTGATTTTTTGGTCGAACTTCGGAAGGCTAAAAAAATAGGAAATACAAGTCGTACAATGGCCTAATTAGTATGGATTGAAAGCTAAACTATTGTAGATTTGAACTATGCAAAAAACCGCATGCAAAAACACCTATTAGACGAGAAATAACACTTTTTCTAAAAGTGTCGAAAATGGCCATTTTTCGCAAAGTAGCAAAGGGGGGACCAAGGGAAAATTTTCAAAAATGGCTGATTTTTTGGTCGAACTTCGGAAGGCTAAAAAAATAGGAAATACAAGTCGTACAATGGCCTAATTAGTATGGATTGAAAGCTAAACTATTGTAGATTTGAACTATGCAAAAAACCGCATGCAAAAACACCTATTAGACGAGAAATAACACTTTTTCTAAAAGTGTCGAAAATGGCCATTTTTCGCAAAGTAGCAAAGGGGGGACCAAGGGAAAATTTTCAAAAATGGCTGATTTTTTGGTCGAACTTCGGAAGGCTAAAAAAATAGGAAATACAAGTCGTACAATGGCCTAATTAGTATGGATTGAAAGCTAAACTATTGTAGATTTGAACTATGCAAAAAACCGCATGCAAAAACACCTATTAGACGAGAAATAACACTTTTTCTAAAAGTGTCGAAAATGGCCATTTTTCGCAAAGTAGCAAAGGGGGGACCAAGGGAAAATTTTCAAAAATGGCTGATTTTTTGGTCGAACTTCGGAAGGCTAAAAAAATAGGAAATACAAGTCGTACAATGGCCTAATTAGTATGGATTGAAAGCTAAACTATTGTAGATTTGAACTATGCAAAAAACCGCATGCAAAAACACCTATTAGACGAGAAATAACACTTTTTCTAAAAGTGTCGAAAATGGCCATTTTTCGCAAAGTAGCAAAGGGGGGACCAAGGGAAAATTTTCAAAAATGGCTGATTTTTTGGTCGAACTTCGGAAGGCTAAAAAAATAGGAAATACAAGTCGTACAATGGCCTAATTAGTATGGATTGAAAGCTAAACTATTGTAGATTTGAACTATGCAAAAAACCGCATGCAAAAACACCTATTAGACGAGAAATAACACTTTTTCTAAAAGTGTCGAAAATGGCCATTTTTCGCAAAGTAGCAAAGGGGGGACCAAGGGAAAATTTTCAAAAATGGCTGATTTTTTGGTCGAACTTCGGAAGGCTAAAAAAATAGGAAATACAAGTCGTACAATGGCCTAATTAGTATGGATTGAAAGCTAAACTATTGTAGATTTGAACTATGCAAAAAACCGCATGCAAAAACACCTATTAGACGAGAAATAACACTTTTTCTAAAAGTGTCGAAAATGGCCATTTTTCGCAAAGTAGCAAAGGGGGGACCAAGGGAAAATTTTCAAAAATGGCTGATTTTTTGGTCGAACTTCGGAAGGCTAAAAAAATAGGAAATACAAGTCGTACAATGGCCTAATTAGTATGGATTGAAAGCTAAACTATTGTAGATTTGAACTATGCAAAAAACCGCATGCAAAAACACCTATTAGACGAGAAATAACACTTTTTCTAAAAGTGTCGAAAATGGCCATTTTTCGCAAAGTAGCAAAGGGGGGACCAAGGGAAAATTTTCAAAAATGGCTGATTTTTTGGTCGAACTTCGGAAGGCTAAAAAAATAGGAAATACAAGTCGTACAATGGCCTAATTAGTATGGATTGAAAGCTAAACTATTGTAGATTTGAACTATGCAAAAAACCGCATGCAAAAACACCTATTAGACGAGAAATAACACTTTTTCTAAAAGTGTCGAAAATGGCCATTTTTCGCAAAGTAGCAAAGGGGGGACCAAGGGAAAATTTTCAAAAATGGCTGATTTTTTGGTCGAACTTCGGAAGGCTAAAAAAATAGGAAATACAAGTCGTACAATGGCCTAATTAGTATGGATTGAAAGCTAAACTATTGTAGATTTGAACTATGCAAAAAACCGCATGCAAAAACACCTATTAGACGAGAAATAACACTTTTTCTAAAAGTGTCGAAAATGGCCATTTTTCGCAAAGTAGCAAAGGGGGGACCAAGGGAAAATTTTCAAAAATGGCTGATTTTTTGGTCGAACTTCGGAAGGCTAAAAAAATAGGAAATACAAGTCGTACAATGGCCTAATTAGTATGGATTGAAAGCTAAACTATTGTAGATTTGAACTATGCAAAAAACCGCATGCAAAAACACCTATTAGACGAGAAATAACACTTTTTCTAAAAGTGTCGAAAATGGCCATTTTTCGCAAAGTAGCAAAGGGGGGACCAAGGGAAAATTTTCAAAAATGGCTGATTTTTTGGTCGAACTTCGGAAGGCTAAAAAAATAGGAAATACAAGTCGTACAATGGCCTAATTAGTATGGATTGAAAGCTAAACTATTGTAGATTTGAACTATGCAAAAAACCGCATGCAAAAACACCTATTAGACGAGAAATAACACTTTTTCTAAAAGTGTCGAAAATGGCCATTTTTCGCAAAGTAGCAAAGGGGGGACCAAGGGAAAATTTTCAAAAATGGCTGATTTTTTGGTCGAACTTCGGAAGGCTAAAAAAATAGGAAATACAAGTCGTACAATGGCCTAATTAGTATGGATTGAAAGCTAAACTATTGTAGATTTGAACTATGCAAAAAACCGCATGCAAAAACACCTATTAGACGAGAAATAACACTTTTTCTAAAAGTGTCGAAAATGGCCATTTTTCGCAAAGTAGCAAAGGGGGGACCAAGGGAAAATTTTCAAAAATGGCTGATTTTTTGGTCGAACTTCGGAAGGCTAAAAAAATAGGAAATACAAGTCGTACAATGGCCTAATTAGTATGGATTGAAAGCTAAACTATTGTAGATTTGAACTATGCAAAAAACCGCATGCAAAAACACCTATTAGACGAGAAATAACACTTTTTCTAAAAGTGTCGAAAATGGCCATTTTTCGCAAAGTAGCAAAGGGGGGACCAAGGGAAAATTTTCAAAAATGGCTGATTTTTTGGTCGAACTTCGGAAGGCTAAAAAAATAGGAAATACAAGTCGTACAATGGCCTAATTAGTATGGATTGAAAGCTAAACTATTGTAGATTTGAACTATGCAAAAAACCGCATGCAAAAACACCTATTAGACGAGAAATAACACTTTTTCTAAAAGTGTCGAAAATGGCCATTTTTCGCAAAGTAGCAAAGGGGGGACCAAGGGAAAATTTTCAAAAATGGCTGATTTTTTGGTCGAACTTCGGAAGGCTAAAAAAATAGGAAATACAAGTCGTACAATGGCCTAATTAGTATGGATTGAAAGCTAAACTATTGTAGATTTGAACTATGCAAAAAACCGCATGCAAAAACACCTATTAGACGAGAAATAACACTTTTTCTAAAAGTGTCGAAAATGGCCATTTTTCGCAAAGTAGCAAAGGGGGGACCAAGGGAAAATTTTCAAAAATGGCTGATTTTTTGGTCGAACTTCGGAAGGCTAAAAAAATAGGAAATACAAGTCGTACAATGGCCTAATTAGTATGGATTGAAAGCTAAACTATTGTAGATTTGAACTATGCAAAAAACCGCATGCAAAAACACCTATTAGACGAGAAATAACACTTTTTCTAAAAGTGTCGAAAATGGCCATTTTTCGCAAAGTAGCAAAGGGGGGACCAAGGGAAAATTTTCAAAAATGGCTGATTTTTTGGTCGAACTTCGGAAGGCTAAAAAAATAGGAAATACAAGTCGTACAATGGCCTAATTAGTATGGATTGAAAGCTAAACTATTGTAGATTTGAACTATGCAAAAAACCGCATGCAAAAACACCTATTAGACGAGAAATAACACTTTTTCTAAAAGTGTCGAAAATGGCCATTTTTCGCAAAGTAGCAAAGGGGGGACCAAGGGAAAATTTTCAAAAATGGCTGATTTTTTGGTCGAACTTCGGAAGGCTAAAAAAATAGGAAATACAAGTCGTACAATGGCCTAATTAGTATGGATTGAAAGCTAAACTATTGTAGATTTGAACTATGCAAAAAACCGCATGCAAAAACACCTATTAGACGAGAAATAACACTTTTTCTAAAAGTGTCGAAAATGGCCATTTTTCGCAAAGTAGCAAAGGGGGGACCAAGGGAAAATTTTCAAAAATGGCTGATTTTTTGGTCGAACTTCGGAAGGCTAAAAAAATAGGAAATACAAGTCGTACAATGGCCTAATTAGTATGGATTGAAAGCTAAACTATTGTAGATTTGAACTATGCAAAAAACCGCATGCAAAAACACCTATTAGACGAGAAATAACACTTTTTCTAAAAGTGTCGAAAATGGCCATTTTTCGCAAAGTAGCAAAGGGGGGACCAAGGGAAAATTTTCAAAAATGGCTGATTTTTTGGTCGAACTTCGGAAGGCTAAAAAAATAGGAAATACAAGTCGTACAATGGCCTAATTAGTATGGATTGAAAGCTAAACTATTGTAGATTTGAACTATGCAAAAAACCGCATGCAAAAACACCTATTAGACGAGAAATAACACTTTTTCTAAAAGTGTCGAAAATGGCCATTTTTCGCAAAGTAGCAAAGGGGGGACCAAGGGAAAATTTTCAAAAATGGCTGATTTTTTGGTCGAACTTCGGAAGGCTAAAAAAATAGGAAATACAAGTCGTACAATGGCCTAATTAGTATGGATTGAAAGCTAAACTATTGTAGATTTGAACTATGCAAAAAACCGCATGCAAAAACACCTATTAGACGAGAAATAACACTTTTTCTAAAAGTGTCGAAAATGGCCATTTTTCGCAAAGTAGCAAAGGGGGGACCAAGGGAAAATTTTCAAAAATGGCTGATTTTTTGGTCGAACTTCGGAAGGCTAAAAAAATAGGAAATACAAGTCGTACAATGGCCTAATTAGTATGGATTGAAAGCTAAACTATTGTAGATTTGAACTATGCAAAAAACCGCATGCAAAAACACCTATTAGACGAGAAATAACACTTTTTCTAAAAGTGTCGAAAATGGCCATTTTTCGCAAAGTAGCAAAGGGGGGACCAAGGGAAAATTTTCAAAAATGGCTGATTTTTTGGTCGAACTTCGGAAGGCTAAAAAAATAGGAAATACAAGTCGTACAATGGCCTAATTAGTATGGATTGAAAGCTAAACTATTGTAGATTTGAACTATGCAAAAAACCGCATGCAAAAACACCTATTAGACGAGAAATAACACTTTTTCTAAAAGTGTCGAAAATGGCCATTTTTCGCAAAGTAGCAAAGGGGGGACCAAGGGAAAATTTTCAAAAATGGCTGATTTTTTGGTCGAACTTCGGAAGGCTAAAAAAATAGGAAATACAAGTCGTACAATGGCCTAATTAGTATGGATTGAAAGCTAAACTATTGTAGATTTGAACTATGCAAAAAACCGCATGCAAAAACACCTATTAGACGAGAAATAACACTTTTTCTAAAAGTGTCGAAAATGGCCATTTTTCGCAAAGTAGCAAAGGGGGGACCAAGGGAAAATTTTCAAAAATGGCTGATTTTTTGGTCGAACTTCGGAAGGCTAAAAAAATAGGAAATACAAGTCGTACAATGGCCTAATTAGTATGGATTGAAAGCTAAACTATTGTAGATTTGAACTATGCAAAAAACCGCATGCAAAAACACCTATTAGACGAGAAATAACACTTTTTCTAAAAGTGTCGAAAATGGCCATTTTTCGCAAAGTAGCAAAGGGGGGACCAAGGGAAAATTTTCAAAAATGGCTGATTTTTTGGTCGAACTTCGGAAGGCTAAAAAAATAGGAAATACAAGTCGTACAATGGCCTAATTAGTATGGATTGAAAGCTAAACTATTGTAGATTTGAACTATGCAAAAAACCGCATGCAAAAACACCTATTAGACGAGAAATAACACTTTTTCTAAAAGTGTCGAAAATGGCCATTTTTCGCAAAGTAGCAAAGGGGGGACCAAGGGAAAATTTTCAAAAATGGCTGATTTTTTGGTCGAACTTCGGAAGGCTAAAAAAATAGGAAATACAAGTCGTACAATGGCCTAATTAGTATGGATTGAAAGCTAAACTATTGTAGATTTGAACTATGCAAAAAACCGCATGCAAAAACACCTATTAGACGAGAAATAACACTTTTTCTAAAAGTGTCGAAAATGGCCATTTTTCGCAAAGTAGCAAAGGGGGGACCAAGGGAAAATTTTCAAAAATGGCTGATTTTTTGGTCGAACTTCGGAAGGCTAAAAAAATAGGAAATACAAGTCGTACAATGGCCTAATTAGTATGGATTGAAAGCTAAACTATTGTAGATTTGAACTATGCAAAAAACCGCATGCAAAAACACCTATTAGACGAGAAATAACACTTTTTCTAAAAGTGTCGAAAATGGCCATTTTTCGCAAAGTAGCAAAGGGGGGACCAAGGGAAAATTTTCAAAAATGGCTGATTTTTTGGTCGAACTTCGGAAGGCTAAAAAAATAGGAAATACAAGTCGTACAATGGCCTAATTAGTATGGATTGAAAGCTAAACTATTGTAGATTTGAACTATGCAAAAAACCGCATGCAAAAACACCTATTAGACGAGAAATAACACTTTTTCTAAAAGTGTCGAAAATGGCCATTTTTCGCAAAGTAGCAAAGGGGGGACCAAGGGAAAATTTTCAAAAATGGCTGATTTTTTGGTCGAACTTCGGAAGGCTAAAAAAATAGGAAATACAAGTCGTACAATGGCCTAATTAGTATGGATTGAAAGCTAAACTATTGTAGATTTGAACTATGCAAAAAACCGCATGCAAAAACACCTATTAGACGAGAAATAACACTTTTTCTAAAAGTGTCGAAAATGGCCATTTTTCGCAAAGTAGCAAAGGGGGGACCAAGGGAAAATTTTCAAAAATGGCTGATTTTTTGGTCGAACTTCGGAAGGCTAAAAAAATAGGAAATACAAGTCGTACAATGGCCTAATTAGTATGGATTGAAAGCTAAACTATTGTAGATTTGAACTATGCAAAAAACCGCATGCAAAAACACCTATTAGACGAGAAATAACACTTTTTCTAAAAGTGTCGAAAATGGCCATTTTTCGCAAAGTAGCAAAGGGGGGACCAAGGGAAAATTTTCAAAAATGGCTGATTTTTTGGTCGAACTTCGGAAGGCTAAAAAAATAGGAAATACAAGTCGTACAATGGCCTAATTAGTATGGATTGAAAGCTAAACTATTGTAGATTTGAACTATGCAAAAAACCGCATGCAAAAACACCTATTAGACGAGAAATAACACTTTTTCTAAAAGTGTCGAAAATGGCCATTTTTCGCAAAGTAGCAAAGGGGGGACCAAGGGAAAATTTTCAAAAATGGCTGATTTTTTGGTCGAACTTCGGAAGGCTAAAAAAATAGGAAATACAAGTCGTACAATGGCCTAATTAGTATGGATTGAAAGCTAAACTATTGTAGATTTGAACTATGCAAAAAACCGCATGCAAAAACACCTATTAGACGAGAAATAACACTTTTTCTAAAAGTGTCGAAAATGGCCATTTTTCGCAAAGTAGCAAAGGGGGGACCAAGGGAAAATTTTCAAAAATGGCTGATTTTTTGGTCGAACTTCGGAAGGCTAAAAAAATAGGAAATACAAGTCGTACAATGGCCTAATTAGTATGGATTGAAAGCTAAACTATTGTAGATTTGAACTATGCAAAAAACCGCATGCAAAAACACCTATTAGACGAGAAATAACACTTTTTCTAAAAGTGTCGAAAATGGCCATTTTTCGCAAAGTAGCAAAGGGGGGACCAAGGGAAAATTTTCAAAAATGGCTGATTTTTTGGTCGAACTTCGGAAGGCTAAAAAAATAGGAAATACAAGTCGTACAATGGCCTAATTAGTATGGATTGAAAGCTAAACTATTGTAGATTTGAACTATGCAAAAAACCGCATGCAAAAACACCTATTAGACGAGAAATAACACTTTTTCTAAAAGTGTCGAAAATGGCCATTTTTCGCAAAGTAGCAAAGGGGGGACCAAGGGAAAATTTTCAAAAATGGCTGATTTTTTGGTCGAACTTCGGAAGGCTAAAAAAATAGGAAATACAAGTCGTACAATGGCCTAATTAGTATGGATTGAAAGCTAAACTATTGTAGATTTGAACTATGCAAAAAACCGCATGCAAAAACACCTATTAGACGAGAAATAACACTTTTTCTAAAAGTGTCGAAAATGGCCATTTTTCGCAAAGTAGCAAAGGGGGGACCAAGGGAAAATTTTCAAAAATGGCTGATTTTTTGGTCGAACTTCGGAAGGCTAAAAAAATAGGAAATACAAGTCGTACAATGGCCTAATTAGTATGGATTGAAAGCTAAACTATTGTAGATTTGAACTATGCAAAAAACCGCATGCAAAAACACCTATTAGACGAGAAATAACACTTTTTCTAAAAGTGTCGAAAATGGCCATTTTTCGCAAAGTAGCAAAGGGGGGACCAAGGGAAAATTTTCAAAAATGGCTGATTTTTTGGTCGAACTTCGGAAGGCTAAAAAAATAGGAAATACAAGTCGTACAATGGCCTAATTAGTATGGATTGAAAGCTAAACTATTGTAGATTTGAACTATGCAAAAAACCGCATGCAAAAACACCTATTAGACGAGAAATAACACTTTTTCTAAAAGTGTCGAAAATGGCCATTTTTCGCAAAGTAGCAAAGGGGGGACCAAGGGAAAATTTTCAAAAATGGCTGATTTTTTGGTCGAACTTCGGAAGGCTAAAAAAATAGGAAATACAAGTCGTACAATGGCCTAATTAGTATGGATTGAAAGCTAAACTATTGTAGATTTGAACTATGCAAAAAACCGCATGCAAAAACACCTATTAGACGAGAAATAACACTTTTTCTAAAAGTGTCGAAAATGGCCATTTTTCGCAAAGTAGCAAAGGGGGGACCAAGGGAAAATTTTCAAAAATGGCTGATTTTTTGGTCGAACTTCGGAAGGCTAAAAAAATAGGAAATACAAGTCGTACAATGGCCTAATTAGTATGGATTGAAAGCTAAACTATTGTAGATTTGAACTATGCAAAAAACCGCATGCAAAAACACCTATTAGACGAGAAATAACACTTTTTCTAAAAGTGTCGAAAATGGCCATTTTTCGCAAAGTAGCAAAGGGGGGACCAAGGGAAAATTTTCAAAAATGGCTGATTTTTTGGTCGAACTTCGGAAGGCTAAAAAAATAGGAAATACAAGTCGTACAATGGCCTAATTAGTATGGATTGAAAGCTAAACTATTGTAGATTTGAACTATGCAAAAAACCGCATGCAAAAACACCTATTAGACGAGAAATAACACTTTTTCTAAAAGTGTCGAAAATGGCCATTTTTCGCAAAGTAGCAAAGGGGGGACCAAGGGAAAATTTTCAAAAATGGCTGATTTTTTGGTCGAACTTCGGAAGGCTAAAAAAATAGGAAATACAAGTCGTACAATGGCCTAATTAGTATGGATTGAAAGCTAAACTATTGTAGATTTGAACTATGCAAAAAACCGCATGCAAAAACACCTATTAGACGAGAAATAACACTTTTTCTAAAAGTGTCGAAAATGGCCATTTTTCGCAAAGTAGCAAAGGGGGGACCAAGGGAAAATTTTCAAAAATGGCTGATTTTTTGGTCGAACTTCGGAAGGCTAAAAAAATAGGAAATACAAGTCGTACAATGGCCTAATTAGTATGGATTGAAAGCTAAACTATTGTAGATTTGAACTATGCAAAAAACCGCATGCAAAAACACCTATTAGACGAGAAATAACACTTTTTCTAAAAGTGTCGAAAATGGCCATTTTTCGCAAAGTAGCAAAGGGGGGACCAAGGGAAAATTTTCAAAAATGGCTGATTTTTTGGTCGAACTTCGGAAGGCTAAAAAAATAGGAAATACAAGTCGTACAATGGCCTAATTAGTATGGATTGAAAGCTAAACTATTGTAGATTTGAACTATGCAAAAAACCGCATGCAAAAACACCTATTAGACGAGAAATAACACTTTTTCTAAAAGTGTCGAAAATGGCCATTTTTCGCAAAGTAGCAAAGGGGGGACCAAGGGAAAATTTTCAAAAATGGCTGATTTTTTGGTCGAACTTCGGAAGGCTAAAAAAATAGGAAATACAAGTCGTACAATGGCCTAATTAGTATGGATTGAAAGCTAAACTATTGTAGATTTGAACTATGCAAAAAACCGCATGCAAAAACACCTATTAGACGAGAAATAACACTTTTTCTAAAAGTGTCGAAAATGGCCATTTTTCGCAAAGTAGCAAAGGGGGGACCAAGGGAAAATTTTCAAAAATGGCTGATTTTTTGGTCGAACTTCGGAAGGCTAAAAAAATAGGAAATACAAGTCGTACAATGGCCTAATTAGTATGGATTGAAAGCTAAACTATTGTAGATTTGAACTATGCAAAAAACCGCATGCAAAAACACCTATTAGACGAGAAATAACACTTTTTCTAAAAGTGTCGAAAATGGCCATTTTTCGCAAAGTAGCAAAGGGGGGACCAAGGGAAAATTTTCAAAAATGGCTGATTTTTTGGTCGAACTTCGGAAGGCTAAAAAAATAGGAAATACAAGTCGTACAATGGCCTAATTAGTATGGATTGAAAGCTAAACTATTGTAGATTTGAACTATGCAAAAAACCGCATGCAAAAACACCTATTAGACGAGAAATAACACTTTTTCTAAAAGTGTCGAAAATGGCCATTTTTCGCAAAGTAGCAAAGGGGGGACCAAGGGAAATTTTCAAAAATGGCTGATTTTTTGGTCGAACTTCGGAAGGCTAAAAAAATAGGAAATACAAGTCGTACAATGGCCTAATTAGTATGGATTGAAAGCTAAACTATTGTAGATTTGAACTATGCAAAAAACCGCATGCAAAAACACCTATTAGACGAGAAATAACACTTTTTCTAAAAGTGTCGAAAATGGCCATTTTTCGCAAAGTAGCAAAGGGGGGACCAAGGGAAAATTTTCAAAAATGGCTGATTTTTTGGTCGAACTTCGGAAGGCTAAAAAAATAGGAAATACAAGTCGTACAATGGCCTAATTAGTATGGATTGAAAGCTAAACTATTGTAGATTTGAACTATGCAAAAAACCGCATGCAAAAACACCTATTAGACGAGAAATAACACTTTTTCTAAAAGTGTCGAAAATGGCCATTTTTCGCAAAGTAGCAAAGGGGGGACCAAGGGAAAATTTTCAAAAATGTATGATTTTTGGTCGAACTTCGGAAGGCTAAAAAATAGGAAATACAAGTCGTACAATGGCCTAATTAGTATGGATTGAAAGCTAAACTATTGTAGATTTGAACTATGCAAAAAACCGCATGCAAAAACACCTATTAGAAGAGAAATAACATTTTTCTCAAAAGTGTCGAAAATGGCCATTTTTCGCAAAATAGCAAAGGGGGGACCAAGGGAAAATTTCAAAATGGCTGATTTTTTGGTCGAACTTCGGAAGGCTAAAAAATAGGAAATACAAGTCGTACAATGGCCTAATTAGTATGGATTGAAAGCTAAACTATTGTAGATTTGAACTATGCAAAAAACCGCATGCAAAAAAACCTATTAGACGAGAAATAACACTTTTCTAAAAGTGTCGAAAATGGCCATTTTCGCAAAGTAGCAAAGGGGGGACCAAGGGAAAATTTTCAAAAATGGCTGATTTTTTGGTCGAACTTCGGAAGGCTAAAAAAATAGGAAATACAAGTCGTACAATGGCCTAATTAGTATGGATTGAAAGCTAAACTATTGTAGATTTGAACTATGCAAAAAACCGCATGAAAAAACACCTATTAGACGAGAAATACACTTTTTCTAAAAGTGTCGAAAATGGCCATTTTTCGCAAAGTAGCAAAGGGGGGGCCCAAGGGAAAATTTCAAAAATGGCTGATTTTTTGGTCGAACTTCGGAAGGCTAAAAAATAGGAAATACAAGTCGTACAATGGCCTAATTAGTATGGATTGAAAGCTAAATATTGTAGATTTGAACTATGCAAAAAAC
>NW_027179636.1:40000-50720 GCF_036669935.1 Montipora foliosa | reverse complement strand
ACAATTATAATAAAATCCCAAGCCTGAAGACTAAATTCTCAAGTGTCACCAATTTGAGTCAAATATTCCTGCATAAAATATTCCTACAGTCACAATTTCAAATTAGAATCAACTGACAAAAATTGAACTTTCATTTCAACCCACCATTAACGCAATAGTAATCTTACGAGAAACATCAAGCAGTAAATATTGCAACAAAACAGCATTCAAAGATGGTGCTTTAGCACCATTGTGGCCACAACTTTGACCACTGATAACAAACTGACCCTCATTGGGATACAGACGGTAGTTTGTTAACCATAAAATTCCTTTATTTTCTTGGGTCTCCTAGCATGACTGCATTCACTCAATCATCCAATCACAATCATGCCTCCTTCGTATTGACAAACTTCAAATACATTTGCGAATCCAAAAAGTATTGAAAGATGCAAGAATGGAAGCCGTAGTAAACAAACTTTTGCACATTCATGCTGCTTTTATTAGTTAGTAGGATTTTGTACATAGTAAGCTGTTTGTGATCATAACTGTATTAAGCCTTCAAGGAATCAACATTAATTATACAAATAAAATTTGTTCCTGTAATTTATCAAATGCAATTTTTTTTATTCCCCTAGATTTCCCGATTCGAGTGTTTTCTCTCAAATGCTAATAATTAAATTTCACTGGCTTGAATAGTAAGTCCAGCCACAAAATATTCGTAGCATAATATCGTATGTAAACAAAGTTTATTTGCATATTAATATATATTCCTTGAAGGTTTCAGTCAATGTAGTCATGTTGAGAGATCCAAACAAATAAAAAATATTGCACTTCATACACTACAGGAACAAATTTTATTTGCATAATTAATGTTAATTCCTTGAAAGCTTGATAAATACAGTTACAATCGTAAATAGCCTATTATGTACAAAATCCTATTTAACCAATAAAAAGAGCATGAATAAGTAAAAATTTGTTTACTACAGCTTTCATTCTTGCATCTTTAATACAAAAGAGGCATCACTGTGATTGGATGACTGTGTGAATGCAGTCATGCCAGTAGACCCATGGAAATAAAGCAATTTTATCGTTCACAAACTATGGTCCGCCACCCTAGTAAGTGTCACTTTGTTATTAATGATTGAAGCTATGGCCACAATGATGTTAAAGCACTGGTTTTGAACACTATTTTGTTACAATATTCACTACCTGATATTGCTTGCAGGATTACTATTGTGTTGATGGTGGATTGAGATGAAAGTTCAATCTTTGTTAACTAATATTAATTCTGATGTGAAATTGGAATAATTGACTCAAATTGGTGGCACCTGAGAATTTAATCTCCATCTTTGATATTTTATTATAACCCTTGACAACCATGAAATTGTGAAATGCCTCAAATTGCGTAGGATCTGGAAAATAACCACACAGGAAGGAAGCTATCCATGATGGCAATAAAGTTAGGCTTTTTAATTCAGATTTTTTTTCGTATAATTATATTCTTAAACTTTTTATCAGAATTCTCATACAAATCCTTATATGTTTGTCAGCCATGCATGGGGCGCCTGTATTTTCATTTGCTTTAATATCTCATGTGATCACTGTTCGATAAGATAAAAAATGATTTCAGGGGAGTCAGCGTGATTTAGCGGTCTTCAATGATGCCTCCCACCTCTGTGATTCAGGTTGAACTCTGCCCTCAAATCATATGTAGACTGAGTTTTAGTCAATCGCAACCTGACTCCGAGAGTTTTTCTTCGGGTACTCTAGTTTTGTTCCCTTCTCAAAATCGGCTTCCACTAAATTATATCTGGCTGGCTTTGGGATGCTCTGAGATCACACATGGATTGTATGGCAGCAACCATGGGCATCTTCACATCCCGTCTAATCCCGTTCAACCTGTTGATCCTGAAAAGCCCTTGTAGGGAGCGATCATTAACTAAGCGCACATATTTATATGATGCACCTATCAATGTTAAGCCGCTGTGGGGGGAGGCCAGGTGTAGGAGGGAGATTTGACATTACAAGTCTGCTTATGGTACGGACTTTTGATTATTCATTGAGTTCTGGGGGTGAGGACTTTTGACTTTAACCATTAGAAAAGTAGGGTTCACTGACCCATTTTGGCTGCAGATCATCATCTTGAATGACCGAGAAACACTGAAAATTAATAGCGCCATTCTGGAATTACCCAGAAGTCACTAGAAGCAAACCAATTCTCTGCAATTCCCTCAATGCCATAAGTAAAAGAAAAGTGAATGAATCTGCTGTATATTTTGTAAGACAAAGCTCATCAAATCTTTTTAACAAGGTTGAGATGTAATCCAATAGAAAAGCTTTTATTTCTGTTGTGTTCTGATGCATATTCTTTGCATATGTTTGTATATTGATGAGTTTTCTTCGTGTAACTTATGTATGCTTGCTTGAATTTATAACCAAAATAAATGTATTTAATTAAATTTACTTTTTAGGTTCTTGTTCAGTACGACAAGAGCTGTAAGGCTTTGGTAATTGGTGAGAGTTTTACCAATACCGTGAAAACAGAATTCAAAATTGATATTAATGACAAAATCTTGGTTCAGCAATTCGAAGACAAATGGAAGGACTTTGTGGATGTTCATGCTCTGGAACATGTGGCAGATTGTTTTAAGCTCCGGATGCCCCTAGGGTGATAAGTTTGCACTTTTTTGATCCAGGATGACTTCCCTGGCGTTGGGTATTTATTAGCTTTCATCAACAATACAAAATGAACAGAACTGACACATAATCTAAAAAGTTTTCAAACATGCACTTTAATACTCAATGAATAATGCCTGACAGTCAAATAAATGAATGACTACTAATGTAACACCAAATAATCTTTTGTAATTTACATACTACTTCTTAAAATACGCGGATTTTTTGCGAGTTGTGAAGGCTGTCTGGAAAACTAAGACCTGGAAAACTAAGACCCGAAAAACTAAGACCTTTCTAATTTTAGTTCTTACAGCAATCTCTGGGCCGTTTAAAAAAAGGCGCAAAAATATAATAAATAAAAACGAGAAATCGGAAATATATCACGCGCAAAGCAGCAAATAACCCATAAAAAAGAACGGCACAAAATACCCTGTATTCTTGTAAGAAATATTTTGTATATTAAAAAAATTGAGTTCGATTTTGACACAACAATAAGGCTTTATCATGACAGCATTGGGATAACACTTAGGGGCACTTGATAATTCTTTATGCCACAACCGCAAATGTCACACCAGGCGAATCACGTCCGCATGCACACAATCCCGCATTTCATCAGAAGGGAAAAAAATCGTTGTTCTAAAATGCCTCGCATGTAACTGAAAGAATTATTCATTTGTTCTTGGGAAATTATTGGCAGTCAAGTGTTACGTCCTGTTGGAAATCAACGACGAGTTTTTCGCTGTTTGCTCCAAACTGATTGGATGTTGCTAAACAATGCATCCAATCAGTGTGGAGCAAACAGCGTGACGGTTGCTCCTTGGCACACAAAATCCCGGCCGCGGATGCTGGTCGCTTCGAAAGCTGCCTTTCTCGAAAATTATTTGGCGGTTAGCGCTTGGATTTTGAATGGATCTTCGATTGAATGGCACGAGAAGAAGCATCAACCTTTCAGTTTATCTGGTGTTCGATTTGAAAGACGGGCGATTCTAATTTCTGGGTGAAAATCGGCTTGACGCTGGAGCGGTCGAAAATGAGCTTTCCACCCTTGTCTCCTTCTAAGGACGTGTAGTAACAGTCAACAGAAAATCCACCAAATCGCTCAAATTCACCATTTTCAGCCGCAGAAATGACAATACACAACAACTGAGGTTATTTTGAGCTTTAACATAGTCATTTCTCAATGTAAGTTTACTATATTAGGACTCTTCAATATTTCCCATACATTTCTTTATATTTCGATCATACAAACAGACACATTGTTTGTGTGGGCTCCCTATGGATTTTCTCCCAACGCTGTCATTATAAAGCCTTATTGTCGTCTCAAAATCGAACTTAATTTTCTTGACATGCAAAATATTTCTTTCAGGAATGCAAACTTTTTTTTGTGCTGTTCTTTTCTATGGCTTATTTACTGCTTTGTGCGTGATTTATTCCTGATTTTCTTCGCATTTATTATATTTTTGCATCTTTCAAAACGGCCCAGCAATTGCTGTGAGAATTAAAATGAACAGGCTCTTAGTTTTCCGGGTCTTACTTTTCCGGTCTTAATTTTCCGAGTCTTAGGTCTTAGGTCTTAGTTTGCCGGACACCCAACTTGAGAATGAGCAAAATATCCGGGAGTATTATATGTTAAATCATCGAATAAGCTATAAGAGATTTATTACTAGTATTCCATAACAAAAATGATCTCATTTTATTTCAATTTTATTTGGTCAGACTGTTTTTTTTATTCTTTATTGTATCATTTATCTTATGTTGGACGCATGCAAATGACGACACAGCACAAAAAGCTAGTCAAATATTCTTTATTTGAATAGATAAACAAATTAAAATGACAAGATAAGCTATAACAAGCTAAATTCTCAAGCTTTATGTCATGTTGACAACAATTTGTTTCGTTGACAAACTCAGTTCCATCGAGTCTCTGTTCTAGTCCGGTTAAACGAAGACACTACAGTGTATTTGCGCGTTCTCTTAACCAAATATGGTAAAATAGCGTAATAGCGAAATAATAAAAGAACTTACAAAATTTGATATTTCCTCGTTGTGCCCACAAACGTTCCACTGAAATTGGTAACTTGAAGTGTACTGGTACCATTGCTTGTAACGAGAATCTTCATCACTGTTCGTGTTTGCCAAAAATAGCGCAACACTCGCGTCCTCATAAGCCTTTAAATCACACATTCAAAACCATTTCAAACAAGTTTCACTAATTCGCATTCCCTTCTGATGACAAGTTAACCGCTTTCTGTCTCGTTTTCTCCAGCTCCAACTCCTGTCCAATATTGCATAAACAGTCCTCAAAACACTTGTGGTCTTAATTTACGATAAATGTTAATATTCATCATTTCATCCAAAAATCCCGCACAGCAGATAAAGTAAAGAAAAGACATTAGAAGATTTCCGTTTTAATGACGTCGATATTTAGGAAGAACTTACAGAGGTTGACATGCGCAACTCGTAGAGATTATTGGTTCGCGGGTTACCCAACGCGCAGCGGCCCATAACAGAAAGGGATTTATATGGCATAGAGAAAGGGGAACAGAAAAAGTTATTTTTCACGTAAAACAAGACCTACTTTATGCATTTCATATAAACAGTTTTGAACTGTAGTACTAGTCCTGAAAACATTTGGATTAATTGCGAAGTCAAAAAAAAACCCTTATCATGTAATACCTGGCAGCAAATAGAACTAACTTAAAAAAACTCCTAAAATACTAGAACATTGTTTGAAACGATCATGATATTCTTCTTAAATAACTTTATATAATCGTATGTTATTGTTACCTCTAGAAATAACTTTGCGCAACAACTGGGTATGAAGACAAGTATCATCATTTTCCAGTTAAAAACATGAATTTCAATCACTGAAAACACTTTTTCTGTAAATGCAGTTCATTAACTTATTTTTAAACCCAAACCAAAGAAATGCATTTAAATAGTTAAAAAAAACAAGCTTTTGCGCAAAACTAGTACGAACGCAATGACTCAAACACTCACGTAACATAAATTAGCATCACGGAAGTTTCTTTACGAAAAAGAGAACTTACAACAACGATAAATTGAATCTTATACTTATAGTCGTAATAAAAATGAATAAGCAAAGATTCCTTTCTTTATTTTTTTCTTGTGAAAAACTTACCCATGTCGTCTTCTCTAATGCCGACCAATTCACTACATCCGCGCACATTAACTGGAGTACTTCGACGGTGTTGGCTTCTTAATCAATCAACGGGTTCCATATTTCTTTGTTTCTATTGGTTGATTTATATGTTGATTGGCAGTTCAAAGAACTATCTTATTGGTTCTTTTTTTTTTTCGTCATTTTTATTTACAGATCAATATGACTAGTTTCATTTTCAACATCACCGGCTAAGAGGATTAGATTAGTGTACAGATTATTTCTTCAGAATATAGCATGAAATATAAGACGAATGAACAAAAAAATCTGTGTATAACCGACAATTTGTCGCCTTAAATAATACCTTGTAGCCTCGGGGGGGATGGGGGGGGGGGGGGGGGTACGCCCTTATATGGGCTATAGGTATGTGCGGCCCCAAAGGGTAGGGTTTTTCAGCCGTTTTGATCATAAACAGGGTATTGATTTTGGCCAATTTGCTGCCATTTTAGTGATAAATAGGGTATCGATTTTTGCACTCTAGTCTTGAATTCGTTTTTTATTTAGAAGCTACTTCTTTATCATGTAACCTACCTAATAAAAGCAGATAAACATTACCTTTAACATTGGTCTGAACTAGGGAACTAATTATAAACCACGTCTACACCAGGGTATTGATTTAAGGGTACAGGTCATAAATTGGGTATCAAATTTTTGGTCAGGTCATAAATAGGGTAGGGAAAATCGCAGATTTTGATCATAAATAGGGTAAGGGTTTTGGGAAGCGGGCCGCACACCCCTACCCAATTTTTCTGGGAGTACCCCCCCCCCCTCCCCGGGGTTGTAGCGTACTTCCACATAAACTAAATAAATGAGGAAGAAGGTATTTTTCTACATAAAGCAAAAACTTAAATCAAACTTCAAACTTATTTACGAAAACCTTTAAAACTAGATCTGAACTCTTTTTCTCAAATCAGCGTAAACTTACAGATGCTTCTTTAAATAAAATGCAACTTAAACTGTAAGTCTCCTTTAGGGTTACGCGCGAAGAAATACAGAAATGTATATTTACTTTACGAGTCAAAAAACCATGAGCCACACCCATCTTGATCTCCTTTAGAGAATTAATTTAAAAGTTTCGACGAGCATTCTTCCCTTTTTGTAGGAGAGTTTACCCATTCGTAAAAACATGGTTACATAAATAAACGAACAAATTAATGGAATAAAAAGCCTCCCTTGATTCTGTACAAATTGAGAATGTATACAAAGGCCAACTAAACAAAGTGGAAGCATCGGGTCTTGGAAGGTATAACTAGCAAATAATTTGTAAATTGAAATAAGATAATATTGTAAGACTGCTTGTACAACTGTCAAGATATATATATATATTTTTTTAATTTATTAATATTTTGTCAGGCACGACCTGACTTCTTCAGAGAGTTAAATGATTTGTAAATTCAGAATACCTAACTGAAAAATGAATTTGTGTTCGTGTTAGGAATAGTTACAAAAATTGAAATGATGTTTTATAGCCTGCGAACACACTCTCTGAGGGATTGGCGTGCGAGTAGAATAAGCACTCTTCTTTTTCACTGCAGAGAAGCTATGCGAGAGAGCCTGCTTGCAGGATACTTGTAGTTTTCATGAATCTGTACATCATTTCTTTTCTTTTTGATAAATGTCATTCTTATAAAGTACAAACTTTTCCGCAATAATCCTGAAATTAACTATATTTTCTTTTTACCACTACTTATTTCATTAAAAAGTGACAAAACAGGGCCGTAGCCACAAAAAATATGACTAAGGCAATGTCCGTAGTTAAATTATCTTCGGAAGTATCACGCTTTATTTTAAAATTTCACAAAAAAATGACCGCGGCAAGTGCCTCGGTTTGCCTCATACTGGCTATGGCCCTGAAAAAACTTTCAAAACATACGCAACTTTCTAGTTCTTAGTGCATTCAAATCACCATCACTCTTAAATGCTCATTTATACCCTTTTATTTCCAATTTAACGCTGTCAACATCTCAACACCGAATCGTTTCATTAAAATCACCGACTTTTTTATGTTCATCTTCATGAATCTAAATGTTATCCACTAGTTGTGTACTATACAAGAACACGTACGCACGCAAAGCGAGAAAAATATTTCCTGAATGTTTCTGCGAACATGTTAGAGATGTTAATCAAAGTGCCACTGTCGTTACTCGTGGATATGAAAGTTACCACGATTGTTTAAAATTGGCAGGCTGAAGTTTTCTTTATGCATTCGCATTGCTATTTGGATAATTGTGTAACAGCACGGTGGGCTTTCGTATGCAACTAGATACCCAAAATAATGCATGTTTGTGAGGTAATCCCCTTTGCTGGAATTCAACCCTGTGAAATAAGTATACCATTTCTCCAATAGGCATAAGATTACTCATTAACACATCCTCTATCAAGAGCTGTACCATGTGTTCAAAGTTTGTTGCACATGACTGGGTAATTTTGAATAAGGTCTGATTTTTGTTGCCAGGTCATATTGTTAATGTCATCAGGTTTAGCAAGTAGAGCAGATCCATTCAGTAATATTAACACTTTTTGTGCCAGTTATACATTCCTCCAACAAACCTTGCGAGTATTTATCACTATATTTGATACTGTTACACTTAGAAACAGATGATCTGAACCATAACTGATCACAGCAAATGCACATATATTCAGGGCTATGTGTTATCTTATCACGAAAAAGACTGAATCACTTTTGACATGGAATGTCTAATAGAGTCTTGACCTTGACAAATTTCAGTTTGGTTTACACTTAAGCTCTGCATAGCTTTCCTTAAATGGTTTTATGCTTTTCTGTTTAGGTCTCTGATATGTTCTGGATTGCTTTTTTTTCCTATTCCCTTGCTGCTTTGATATTTTCAGATCTGTTTTGGTGTTTTGCATTGCTTTTCTTTTCCTTGAACTCTTCAAGTGATTTTGTCTCTTCCGCTTGATAGATTCTCTCATATAAGCTATTTTTTGCCACTGCTTTCTAGAAATTATTACTGACACTCACATCATTTTTGGCCATCGTTAATTAACCGATTATTACCAGGCTCTGAATAATTGTTGACATTGGTAACACTGCTGATTTCATAACCTGAAATACTGTCATTATAATAATCTAACTGAAGTGCTGAAACATAGTGTCTTCCATCTTAGATGTCCAGTGTTCACAGTAGTTCCCTGTTGTCTGCTTATAGGACTGCTAACAGTTACTGGTGCCCACCCCTAAATGGATTCATTTATACGTATAGTAACATTTAATACATTGCAAACTGCTTGCACACCATGTAAGTTGCTGTGACAACAAACGCACAATTGCTCTGTAATGGGTCCAATAAATTTTTGATGGTTGTTTCTGATGGATTAAACTCCAGCAACATGCACATTCATGTGATAGGAAGGATCATTGTATAACTGGTGGGCAATAGAAGAAAAGAAGCATGAACCATCTGAGGTACATTCTAGTGCCTTCAATCCTTTTTGAGCTAATCGAGCCTGCAACAGTGCTATAGAAGGATTTCTCAGTATTGTATGTGCTGTATGTGTACTCGTTCCATGAGCAACAGGGCCTGGGTTCGATTCAATGTCTCCCGATATCAATAGCTTTTCTCTTGATAGACAATAATTCTCATTTTGTTGGTTCAATTTTGTTGAATGCGTAGTAGCAGATTGATCTTGAATACACAATAGAACTGACAAGTCTTTTTTGTGTTTAGCAGTCCTGCGGATAATAAGATAAAAATGACGATTAGAATCTCCAACTCTCGAAGATTGTTATGTCTGAGTTGCGGTCTAGGTATAGAGATATAATATTTTCCAAAAGCAAGAAATAAACACTTTCTCAACTCAGACGACCTCGGTACGTCCTTATTTCAATAATGCACCATACACTTTCTAATTACCTTGTCTTTCTGAAACAAGCTCGACGTTTACTTGTAAGGAATTAATTCTGGAAAGTTCTCTGTCCAGGGGAGCATGTACTGTCTCAGCCCTTGCTCTATTGCAGGAGATTGGTACGGATTTCTCATCAGTTTTCGTTACATAATCAGTGACCGAGTCTTTCGACAGTTCTTCATCATGATCCACCACACAAGTACTAGTGTCTGGAAGCATGGATTGCTTGGTTGCCTCACTATTTCAGTGTGTTTTTATGTTCAGTATGTCACGGATGTTGTTCAAGTTGTATTCATGTGGCTTTGATGACTCATAGCTTGCAGAACTTTGTGATAGCTTTGATAAACATTGGTATACTTTCATAGCTTCGATGTTACTCTCCAAATTGCAGTCACCTTCCAAATGGAATTTATTTATCCCCCGTGAGCTTAGGGGATGAACAGGCACTGTCTTCTCACCATGTGTCTGTCGATTCCATTTCTACACGTATTAAAGTCTTCGCGTTCGTCAGTGAAAGGCGGTACGCAACTAATTGCACCAATCTGTACTTGTCCAGAATATTTTGCTCCACCTTCAAAGAAAGTCATTCTTTAATTCTTCCGATTGTTGCTTCTAAATGCAGCGGAAGGTGCTCAAACACTTAAGTATAAAAGCGGCAAACAGCAATGGGGGCGCACAACCACGCGAAAAGGAAGTCATGAAGCTGTGTTGTGATTAAACATCCTGATTGGCTTATTAGATCGAACTTCCGGTTACGCAGGAGTGATACATTTGCATAAAGAACCTCACCAAAACTCGTGGATATATCTACGAGTAAAAAACGACAGATACATCAAAAACAATTATTCACCATTTCAATTTTCCTTACTACTCCTACAACAAGATTACAATTTGCCCTTTATTTTTAAAACATAGTAATACACAAAACCGAAAAAAACTCGATCAAAAATTCATTTTACAATTTGGTACTCTCAATCCACACAGAATCAACGAACGCAGTTCATTCCATTTATTTAA
>NW_027179636.1:20000-32500 GCF_036669935.1 Montipora foliosa | reverse complement strand
TTACATCACAACGCGCGCCGAACCATGATCTCGTTTGATATCATCATTTTACCCTGCATTTCTTTTCATTTCGTTTCGCACAATATAGTAAGCCCTCTTCCTTACACATCCGAAAATGTTTCAATTGAATATTCAAGGATGAAAACAGATTTAATGTTGTTAGCAGTACCTTTGATTGCAGTAATGATCCTATGATCTAGTGGAGCAAAGTCCTTGGTGCCATGAACAGTGGAATTCATAAGGACCTCCTTTGAAAACAGCTTGTCGACGAGCCGCAGGGCCATAACGGTTGGCTTCGTAGCTGCCTTTGCGAAATCAAAGTCCACTTTCGCTAACTGGACCTCTTCAACTCCTCCGACTTTGATTCTCTCTGATAACAAGAATTATAAACAAAACACCGGTGAACAATGCGTCTCATCAATTAGTATTTGTGAGGATATCGAATTCCTGAGGTTACACGGACTGGGCCCAGGTTTTCATCTCGCTCTTTAAGTGATTTCAAAGCCTAATTTCAAGCTAAAGGTAAAGAAAAGTCTAAGTCAAAACTGAGGGCCAAAACTCTTTTGGAAGAATCTTTGTTGATTCACGTTAATCCACGATTAGCTTAATCGGGCTTCAGATGTCAAGAAAATTTCAGTGAACGTAAGCCATAAAAACTTTCATACCTGCGGAATCAAAGTCCGTTTGTTGAATTAGCTCGTCCAGCACCCGGTCAGGTTCTGTCATGCAAGGCGTGCGATGTAGGTCACTCTTGTCTGCAGCGGGTTCCTGTCTGAAGAGCACAGTTGGCGTATACGGCAGCTCTGGTGTTCCCGTAGTGCTACAATGCGATGCTCGAAAGGGCTGTGTTGTCACTAGACTCAGCAGTCTGTCCAGCTTGGCCTCCTGTTTGGCATACAAACACTCGAGCCACTCTAGAATCATCCTTACTAATCGAAGCTCGTTCACTGTCTGGTCGTGCTTGTTTGAGCCGCTGTTCTTGTCAGTGCTAACCTAAACAAAAAATAACTGCGTATCAATTATGTTATCCTTTACCAATATGACAAAGGCTGACTCTACTCAATAAATCTCCAACCAGAATCAAGCCAGAACAGCCAAGAGAGTTTCAAAAAGCCTAAGCACAGATTCACGAAAGAACGAGATTGTTGATCGTGATTTTATGATTGAAATCGTCAAGCCATTTAATTTCAGTTAACATTTTACCTCTACATTCAGTTATTCAGAATTCACGTCTCTTATTCTGACTATTTTAACACTAAAGTCTTTTTCAAAAATTTACATGTTTACGCACAAAGCCAGTTAAATTCACGTTCTTTTAGGCTGGGCACGGTCTCAAATAGACCCGGGAAAATTGAACAAAATTCGATTGTGTTCGGCAATCAAACACGGCTGCACTGCCTGGCATAGTCACATCGTAAAATTTAGGCAACAGTGGAAATCCAACTTTTCCATGCGTTCAGACGTAAATTTAGCTGGCTTTACATACACGTACGTAAATGAAATAAGAAGCAATATATGAGCTGCGTGCATAAACGTAAAAAGTTTTAAAACAGCTTTTCATGTTTCCGCACGCTGTTCATACGTCGCTTATTTTGTGTAGTGTACGCAGTATCCGAGTGGTGAATTTGGCGGTAAACACAACAATAGAAATCCGAGTTGCAAATTTCACGGTAAACACATCTCGGATTTTGACACAGAAATTAGAGTTGTTCGTTCTGCTATTAAACTACTTGTAATGATGTCCTATATGAACCACCCTATAAAAGTGAACAAAGTCAACAACTTACAATGGCCGTCGAATGGTCCACAGTTCTGATTGCTTTGGATAGCAGGCTTCCAAAATTTATGTTGTCTGACTCCTCCTCTGACTCTAGGAAGTGTGGCATTTCCTCAGGTGTCTCCTGCACAGGCTTCTCCATGTCTCTCACTTTTCGTTGCGGTTTATAGGCCACCAGCGGGAAATCTTCGCCGTCCGAGCTGTCATCGGATGTGTCTTCGATACTTTCATTAATCTTGCTGGGGGACGCGGCGTCCAGAACCTGTGTTCAAGACACAAACAAAGTCGAATCTATTCTGACATATAGTCACAGCGTAAAATTTACGCAACAGTGGCAATCCACGTAACTTTTACATGCATTCAAACGTAGATTTAGTTGGCTTTACATAACATGACACAACTCGGACAATTATCCTGCTAGCCGCTTATTTTAAACCACGAGATAATTTCTATTGATAGTTTGATGTAACATCAAGTAATTTTCTTTTACATACCTTTCCTTTTGGTTTTTCCTTTGGCTTGGGCTTGTCTGTTTTTGTTTTCTTGCGGCATTCAGCGGAAGACGTGGCTTCTGGTATCTAAACATGAAAATCATGAACTTGTTAGTAGGAGATACAATTGAATTAAAACGATAACACTATTCACTCATAATCATCATCATCATCATTAGCAGTCCGTCGATATCGACGGTCAAGGATGAAACGGAGGCTATTCACTGTTCGATGATAAAACAGACAAGAGGAAATAATGAAATGACTGAAAGTACTTACCAGACTAACTCTCTGCCCTTGCTTAAGAGGTGACGGATCTACAATGGTTGAGCGTACAACATCCGAATACTTCCCACGGCTCCAATTCACTCGCGCAATTTGCTTATTCATTCTTCCTAGGTATGGTTTGATGGCACACTAAACGTCGACAGATACCTCACAACTGTACTTCGCCTTTTTATAGTTGGTAGGAAGCTCGTTCGGATCGAAAATCCTTTATCGTGATTGGCTCTTACAGCTTTTATTGTTTGAGGTGTTTCAAAGTTTCTTTTTGCAACTGCAAAGTTGCATATAAAACTGCAATGATCATTCACTTATTCAAAGTTTACTTCAGACAAAATCTTCCACTTTAATTACTTTTGCATTTTCAACCGGTTCAAAAAACGAGATAACCATTTCTGTCTTGAGCATTCATCTTTTTTTTTTCTTTCTTGTTCTATTTCAGGGGGCGGCGAGCGCGTGCTGCCTCTAATATTGAAAAAACTTCTCCGACTATTGTGCAGTCTGTTTGAATAAATTTGTTTGTACTAATTATTAATTGTTGAACTAGTGCAATGCAGTGTTTATTTTAACGCATTTCGGTGTTAGTCAGAGGAATCTTGAGCGTTCTAGTCTCTCTTAGTTGCATTGGTTATCTTGGCGGCTTGCGCCTGCCACCTCTAATGTTGAAAAAACTTCATCGGCTATTGTGTAGTCTGTTTGAATAAATTTGTTTGTACTAATTATTAATTGTTGAACTAGTGCAATGCAGTGTTTATTTTAATGCATTTCGGTGTTAGTCAGAGGAATCTTGAGCGTTCTAGTCTCTCTTAGTTGCATTGGTTATCTTGGCGGCTTGCGCATGCCGCTTCTGCTGTTGAAAAAACTGTACCGGCTATTGTGTAGTCTGCATTGGTTATCTTGGCGGCTTGCGCGTGCCGCCTCTGCTGTTCAAAAAACTTCACTGGCTATTGTGTAGTCTGTTTGAATAAATTTGTTTGTACTAATTATTAATTGTTGAACTAGTGCAATGCAGTGTTTATTTCAATGCATTTCGGTGTAAGTCAGAGGAATCTTGAGCGCTCTAGTCTCTCTTAGTTGCATTGGTTATCTTGGCGGCTTGCGCGTGCCGCCTCTAATGTTGAAAAAGCTTCATCGGCTATTGTGTAGTCTGTTTGAATAAATTTGTTTGTACTAATTATTAATTGTTGAACTAGTGCAATGCAGTGTTTATTTTAATGCATTTCGGTGTAAGTCAGAGGAATCTTGAGCGCTCTAGTCTCTCTTAGTTGCATTGGTTATCTTGGCGGCTTGCGCGTGCCGCCTCTAATGTTGAAAAAACTTCATCGGCTATTGTGTAGTCTGTTTGAATAAATTTGTTTGTACTAATTATTAATTGTTGAACTAGTGCAATGCAGTGTTTATTTTAACGCATTTCGGTGTTAGTCAGAGGAATCTTGAGCGTTCTAGTCTCTCTTAGTTGCATTGGTTATCTTGGCGGCTTGTGCGTGCCGCCTCTAATGTTGAAAAAACTTCATCGGCTATTGTGTAGTCTGTTTGAATAAATTTGTTTGTACTAATTATTAATTGTTGAACTAGTGCAATGCAGTGTTTATTTTAATGCATTTCGGTGTAAGTCAGAGGAATCTTGAGCGCTCTAGTCTCTCTTAGTTGCATTGGTTATCTTGGCGGCTTGCGCGTGCCGCCTCTAATGTTGAAAAAACTTTATCGGCTATTGTGTAGTCTGTTTGAATAAATTTGTTTGTACTAATTATTAATTGTTGAACTAGTGCAATGCAGTGTTTATTTTAACGCATTTCGGTGTTAGTCAGAGGAATCTTGAGCGTTCTAGTCTCTCTTAGTTGCGTTGGTTATCTTGGCAGCTTGCGCGTGCCCCTTCTGCTGTTAAA
Organism: Montipora foliosa; assembly: GCF_036669935.1. Taxonomy (NCBI): domain Eukaryota; kingdom Metazoa; phylum Cnidaria; class Anthozoa; order Scleractinia; family Acroporidae; genus Montipora; species Montipora foliosa. The sequence goes on along the minus strand of NW_027179636.1, from coordinate 28,064 downwards.
AAAAATATCCCACACCATTTTTAGTCTGTTTGAATAATAACTGCCACTCATGTTCCGGGGCACCCAACGAGAATATAGTTCAAAACCACTCAAACATAGCTTTGTTAAACGTATTTTAGTATTTAAACGGTATATACAGGCATATTTTTATCCCCCAAAAATTTTTCATCTGTTCGGATTTCCTAGCTGAAAGTCTAGAGATCCGAAAATTATAGGGATCAAAATTTACTTTTTCGAAAATTTCAGCAAGAAAAAAGGCTCCCGAAAATTCTAGGTGACCTTTTTAAGGTAAAAATCCGTTAAAAATGGGGAATTATACCATTTTCCAGATGTTCGAAAATCCTTGGAGAGGCAGAAAAGCAAGAAACTTTGCAACAAATGATCCGAAAATTCTAGATCTCAAATCGTCTTCCGAACAGATATTTTCCGAAAATTGACGTTTGGGTGCCCCTGTCATATTCACCAAGAATCTCCATTTTAGCACTATGACGCGTGAATAATGCACGCGCGCGCTAAAGATTTAAGAACTTTATTGGCCATTGACTTTTCTCAAAATTGGTGGCTCCTAAAGGAGCCCTTTTAAATTGTATTACTAGAAATCAGCAAAACTAATGTCTTGTCGCCACGCCGCCTTCAGCAATGACGTCTGGGATGACTTCAAACACAACATGATCAATGTATTTGTTGCATTTCTCTATGGTGACCTTCCTTCTCCAAAACTTATTTATTCCATTCACAAGTTCTTGCTTGGTCTGTGGCTTTACTTTTGTTTCCAAATAGAACTTAAGCTCGTGCCACATATCTTCGATGGGGTTCATGTCTGGGCTTTCTGGGGGAGTTCGCCACCAGTTGATTCCATTTTCTTCAAAGAAAGCCTTTGCAGTTTTCGAAGTGTGCTTCGGATCGTTGTCCTGCATGAAGCGGTGGTCTGGCAGTTTTTCACGGATGAAGGGGAGAAGATTGTCCTTCAAAATGCTGCAGTAAAGACCGGCTTCCATTATCCCTTCGAAGACGCAGATTTTGGTAGCACCGTGCCTGCTGATACCAGCCCAAACGTGAACTTTGAAGGGGTGCTTTGGTTTCGGCTTTCTCTTAGGTGGTTCACCAACCTTCCGGTAGCACGTACGGCGGAACTGCTGAAGAGAGATGGAACATTCATCGCTAAAGATAATGTCGAGTCTCTTGGTCTTGTTTATGTCGCGGATCAGCTGGCAGTACTTCGTGTTTTGAAGAGTCCACCCTTGCTCTTTGCGCGCTCTTCGAACAGTTGATGGATGAACTTCCATGCCACGCTTGAAAAGCTTCTTTTGGATTTGGCGGCTGGTTGCTTCGTCATTTTTCCGCATCTGTGCCTCGATAAATGCCTTGGCAGATGCGTTCAGCTTTCTAGGCCGACCGGACTTCGGGAGGTTGTCGACGGAACCGGTAAGTTTTATCTTCTTAACTATTCTCGCCACGCTCTGATAGCTGATGAAAGAACCTTCGTCTCTTAATTTTTTGAATATCGCTAGTGGCTGCAAGCCATTTTCGCTAAGAGATTGAATTCGCTTTCGAGTGTAAAGTGAAACCTTAGGCATGATGGAGCAACTGTAAAACAGTGTGATTACAAATGACTGAAGATGACATTTATACAAAACCCGTTGCCATGATACCATCACGATACCATGATGCCTCGCTGTCTCAAATAGAATTGTTTACGCAAAGGTTGATTGAAGGAAGCGAAAGGCTTACACTGTACAATGTACTTACCTCAGCCTCGAAAATTCGCTGCACTCTTCAAAACTTCGAAACACGCTTCGAGCATTCTTCGAAATTTCGAAACATTTCCTTCGAAATTTCGCGAATCTTCTCGAATTGTCGTTCGAATTTTCGCTGGAACATTCGCATACAATTTCGAAATTTCGAAAGTGTCAAGACAATAGCGCTTTCGAAAATTCGTCGAAAGTTCGGCGATATTTCGTTTCGTTCCAAAAATCGCTGGTTTTCGCCGAAAAGTGGCGAAAAGTCTCGAAATTCGTCGAAATTCGCTCTCATTACTTTTGCACAGTACTGTAACAATAATAATAATATAAATTAAAATAAAATAATATTGTTTATTATGAATGACCATTTCGAATATTTAGAGTAAGTTTTAAGACCTTTATTTTCTATTTGTTTGTTATATGTTTTGCACTTTTTATTTTTTATAACAATTATATAGTAGGTGCTTATAATCATTTCAGTTTTATTTATTAATATTTAATGTTTTATTAGTTATCCTAGTATAATATATTTTGCCATCAATGTCTAGCTACTCGACTAGCAGAGGTTATCTTGTTTTGTCCATTTACTTGTTTTTTCACAGCTGTCTTCATCATTCAAGTTTTCTTTCCCACTATTTTATTGCAGACTCAAGAAGATAAGAACCCTCCGCTAGCAGAGTTAGAAAAATGTCTCGCAAAATTATGCATATAGCTTAAAATTATCTTGGTTACATACATCATTATCATACAATTAAGAAATAAGATTTAAAACGAATATGAAAGAAATCACTAAGCAGATAAAATGTAGACGCTGGAAACTAATTGGGCATGTGCTGAAGAAAAGTGTAAATGAGAACACGACAATAGCCGTAACATGAACCCCAGAAGGAAGACGTAAAAACGTAGGAGTATAGGCCAAAAGCAGACATGGTGAAGAACAGTATAAGGAAAAATCAATTTCATTAATAAATTTAATGAATTAAAAGCACATCTAATAACTTGACTTATACAATAACACAGTCTAATTGAAAAATCTAATGAATTATATATAAAGCCCATTCATTGACTAGCCTTATACAAAAACACTCTAGTAAATAAATCCAAATCCTATGAATCATAAATTCATCTATTAATTCGGCTTACAACATAACAATCTAAATGATAAATCTAAAGAACTATGGACCTATCCATTAATTTGACTTAATGTACAATTATTGTATTATAACAGTGATGATCGAATCCAATGAATTACATAGTCATCCATTTATTTGGCTTTGCAAATCAATAGCAGTCTAATTAATGAATCAAACTGAATATAATCACTACTATATGTGTGTATTGTTAATTTTATTACAATAGGTCCACATCAGCTGTAAAGATGCTTCTTTCCTCTTAACCTACTTTACTAAATAAAGTTATGTATGTATGTATGTATGTATGTATGTATGTATGTATGTATGTATGTATGTATGTATGTATGTATGTATGTATGTGTCCACCCAACCGAAGTTACAAGGACCGAACTAGTGTTACACACCAACGTTGCGAGGACCACCGTAGTTGTGAGGACCGATACCTGGTCCTCGTAACCCTTAAGGCTCTAAACGGTCTAAAATGATCAGCAATGTCTCCCCGACTAGTTTAAGAGCTGGTCCTCGTAAACCACCGAAACCGTGTGTAAAATGGCGGTCCTCGCAAACCACCCAACATGGGTTTCAGGTTTACTTGACATTTCCATTACTATCTGGATACTTTGGGAAGAGTATCGCAAGCTGAGGATAACAGTCGATATACCCTCTAATAAAAGTCCCTTTCAGATCCTTTTTACACTCTACTTTAAATTTTTGATTATACACACAATTTTGCGGTCCTCACAACGTTGGTGTGTAAACAAAGGATATTCCCTGAATGTAAAAAACACTTGCCCATCTAAATGCTACTTTGTTTAACAATTATTCGCCGAAGGCGAAGTGATTATCGGTCAATATCCACCGAGACGAAGTCGAGGTGAATATTCACCGATAATCACTCAGCCTGAGGCGGATAATTGTTTTAGTATAAATACACTGGCGATTATTTCAAAAAAGAGAGGAAAAAAAAAAAAAACCTTTCAACGCGAAATCATTTTCACTTACAGTGGCAAAACGACTACTGGCAGCCATTTTGTCCGTCGAGGTGATTATCGTCTCATAATCCGAGATAGCGAGCCAATGAGAGCGCGCAATTTTGTAAAATCACCTGTGTATTTATACTAAATGCAATTATTTCCATCCGTGTCTTTGGTTATAGAGCAACAGTCGTCTATGGGAACAGTTATTACTCCATGGCAGCTATCGTCATGCTTTGCTTGAGACTGCTGCGGGTCACTACGGATTGAATGAGAAAACTGGATCGCTCCACCAGCTATCTTTTAATCACACTAAAATGACCACTTTTTAATCAAATTTTAACCTAGTTTCAAGGCTTTGGGGAATAAAACAAAAGAAATTTTACACTGATCTAAGAAACTCATTTTAACCCCAGTTAAATTCCCCTTTCTCTTATAACCAAGTAAGAAACTTGGTATGTTTAAATTATCACACTTAGTAAAATAATACAATGGAACCAAGGTAAAAAATTAATAGTTTTAATTTCCGCACTTTATCTTCATCACATAGAAGAACTGTATACAGCGACGTCAAAGTCGTTTTTTCCCACTCGGTATTCTCTACCGCTTGTCTAAAATGACCAATTGTTGATTTACCATGGAAACGACTTATTTGCTGAGAAACAGGCCCCTCGACCACTTTTGCAATGTGTTTGGAGTCCCAGAAAATGATCACATAGTAAATTAGAAAGAATGTAACTGCTTCCACAGATGGCGCATCCTAATTCCACAGTATTTTGGCGCCGTCCATGACCCACCGAATAAAGCAGAACTTAGCAAGGGGTGGTACCACTTTTCAATTGTGAGTAGGCTTCTTTTGATTCAGTTTCTTTGCTGTTATACTGCAAATTATAGAAACTCTATTTGGTGTTTAATGCAAAGTTTCTTAACTTCCTTTTTATACGTGCTTTAAGAAAAACAAAGAGGAATTGTGGAATTTGAAAAAAAAAGGGATAATTTACTTCAGAGATCATTATACAACAATAAAAGGCTCGGATAACACAAAGGGTTTTTTTTACATAAAGTATTGTTGTCTCTGACAAATCGTAATTACCCTAATTTTCTTTTTGGACTCCCACCGCCCTTGCTAAGATCTGCTCCAGCAGTAAAATCATACACCACGCAAACCCAGAGTTTTTTAAGACCAGCAACATATATGCCATATGCCAAGGCGCCCACCTTCAGTAAGTTATATGAGGCCGCCTTTAATAGGGGTTTACACCTTAAACAGCTAAAATGCAGCAGAACCACTATCAGGCCAGCCAACACGGATTCTTCTCCAGAGTTGCTATTCACCAGAAAAGTCGGTGACCACAAACTAATTATGCTTTACCTGCACATCAACGACAGACCCAGCGCTAGTAATGAGGCTGGAGAAATCAAATCCTTCATTCAAATTTTTTGAACCACTGCTGGATTTGCCAGCAAAGAAAGAGACCACGGAACTGTATTTTTTTACGATGACAATGGGTGTTCCAATTAATCAGCCACCTCTATTGCATCTACCTGGAGGCCCCGATGGTGGTTCTTACTATAGTTCTTGCCACTGTAAAGCAACCACCCAAATCAGATAGATTTTGTTCGGTTACATTTTACCCATGTCCAATCTGAATGACATGAATCAAAATCTCAACGTAACTGATTTATGTCATGTCTGCCAAGTCAAGAACCTGTCATGGGAAAATCAGCGAAACTATGCAGTCTTGAATAACAGCTTATAGACCCTATGCAAAAATGGCTGCCTTTAAATGATTCTTTTGTTCATATTTAAGATAGCCCAACTAACCTCGTTTTTGAGACAAAAATTTTAAAGAATTTGTTATCCCGAACGAGGTTAGTTGGGCTATTTTGAATATGAACAAAAGAATAATTTAAAGGCTGCCATTTTTGCATGAGGTCTATGTTATGCGCAACAGTTGCCAGTTGAAGTCTCCTTAAAATTTCCTTAAGGGTGGTTGCTTCATAGAGGGATTGTACAATGATTCCGAAATCATTCCAAAATCTACTAGTATTTCGTGAAAAAGTAGACTTCTTTCTATAATTGTACAGTCAAATTACTTTTCAGCTTAACAATGAGACGAAGAAGACAAGGGATATTACAGTAAATTACCATGTTATCCATTTCTATTGTTTGTATCATCTAAACCTCAATATCAAGTTGAATTGAAGAGCTTCCTCAAGAGGGGCATTAAAGGCTTTTTTGGACGTTTAATTTTTGCAAACGGACTTGTTTTGACATGAGGAATGTTGTTCTGTAAACTTTTTTGCTTCATTCTCAAGAAAACTGGGCCAAAAATCGCAAAAACGCGCACAGGTAATTTCATGTCAAAAAAGTGGTATGTAAAGAAATAGCAACATCCTGCAGAAAAAAATAATCAAACTCCTCACCAGGAAGCAATATTTGCCCCTTTACGGGAAGCCCTTCAATTTTAAGCAAGGGGCATATTAAAAACGATATACCAGTAGGTCACACTTTTGCAAACTCCGTGAAATTTAAAAACCATGAAACAAGACAAAAAAGTCTAGTTTTACACAAACTCTCAGGCAACTAGAAAATGCGGTCAAATTTCTTGGCCCACAAGCTGATCAACACTGTTGCCACTCAATCTCAAGAGATGATGATAACAGCCCAGAGTTTGTGTTAACTTTATACGCAAACCAACAAAGGAGGGGTGTGAACTGAAGCATTCCTCTGTTGTTGTTCCTATTGTTCAAATTGACTTTCTGAAAGTCTGCCAGCACCACCCAAGCACTATGGGGTCTTAAATGTCTTGGAGAACTTTCACAAATTTTGTCAACCAGGAAAAAGTAGGGTTGACAGATTTTGTAAGCAAAGTTATCAAGTTTATGCAAAAAATGCCAAATACCACCATATATGCAAGTAAAGAATAGCATAAAAGTATTGCCACGAACTGGGCCAATATGTACCCACCGGCAAAATCAGAGCATAATGCCAAAACTGGGGTACCATTTCTGTTTAGGATCAGCAATTTTCGTTTTACAAATATTGCCCAAAAATTGATAAGAAGTCTCTGCAGTTTGTTTGACAAAAATTAAATATTAAACAGCTATAACCACTGTATTATGTAACAGCAAGACCTCTATTACATGTAGAATGTTTTGAATTATGGTTATTATTCCCATCATCCATTAGAGGGGAAGTTGCTAAAAGGCCACTTCCAGTGTATTTAACCATATGGAAGATATCTTATTGACAGCTCAAATTTCGACAAGTCAGCAGAAATGCTTCAAGCCAATTTTACAGGTACACAGTCCCAAAGAGCCGGCCGGGTTCATCATGGCTACCTTCCTGCATTAGTAGAATCTTGTTCTACCGGTAACAGGGGCTTCATTAAGAGAAAAGCTGCAGGAAAATAATTTAAGATCAGTGAAGATCATTTTACCAGACCGCTCTCAGCACCACAATTTTCTCCAAAACAAGAATATAAAATGCCAATGAAACCCCAACATAAATTCAATAAAATGATCTATCAGAACCAATCCTAATCCCCCCTAACTCAGTAAATACAAAGCAACACATCATACGTGAAACCCTCAACATAACGCCTTGGCACTGCCAATGACAATCCTTAATTTACAATGAAGAAACTGTGTAGTGCTCACTGGAGGCTCTGCAAATAAAAGAGAAAATTGTTAGAAATACTGTATTCCTTTCTAAAGATCTCCACAGCAAAGACACAGATTATAATGGGGACCTTTGTAGATCAGAGGACGAGAATGACTACAAGTTTTCCGTTCTGAGCACGCACATTTCGAAAAATGTTGGCCTCCTCGTCCTCTGATCTCAAAGTCCCTAATAGCTTTTTAGCCCCAAGATTCCAAAGCTCACTCAGATATACATCACTGTTTCAACATTCAACACAAAATCATTAATAAAAACCCTCACATCATACTCATAATTATCACAAGTTAAGGTACATGTACCTTTGATTTTAAATGTCGCTATAATATTGAGTCAAACAATATAAAACAAAACAAGAAAGCTGTAAAGGTTTGTTCAATATAATTATGCTCTGTCCCCATTTAACGTAGCAATGCTTATAGCCCAGGAAATCCCCATAATAATCTGGAGACCATAAAAATATTATTTTAAAACTGCATGAAAATTAATATTTAGTGGTACTATGATCAAATTTTTACCCCTTGATTTTTTGA
>NW_027179636.1:0-17500 GCF_036669935.1 Montipora foliosa | reverse complement strand
CACAGTATTGAAGGCAAGGTTTGGCCCCACTTCATCTCTAAAACACTTATTAAGCACTCATATGATTCTACACCAGCATTAAAAGGACCACTGTCTGGAAGGCAAGGTTTGGCCCTAAATTTATATTTGATAGATTCATAATCACTCAAATGATTCTAAACTAGAGTTACAAGGACCACAGGATTGAAGGCAAGGTTTGGCCCCACTTAATCTCTAAAACACTTATTAAGCACTCATATGATTCTACACCAGCATTAAAAGGACCACTGTCTGGAAGGCAAGGTTTGGCCCAAAATTTATATTTGATAGATTCATAATCACTCAAATGATTCTAAACTAGAGTTACAAGGACCACAGTATTGAAGGCAAGGTTTGGCCCTCCATTCACCTTAAACACTTATTAAGCTATCGTATGATTCCACACCAGCATTAAAAGGACCACTGTCTGGAACACAAGGTTTGGCCCTAAATTCATCTCTGATAGATTCATAATCACTCAAATGATTCTCAACCAGAGTTGCAAGGACCACAGTATTGAAGGCAAGGTTTGGCCCTGACACCATCTCTAAAACACTTATTAAGCACTCGTATGATACCAGACCAGCATTAAAAGGACCAATGTCTGGAAGCTAGACTAGGTTTGGCAATACTTTCATTTAATCACTCAAATGATTCTAAACTAGCCTTACAAGGACCACAGTATTGAAGGCAAGGTTTGACCCCACTTCATCTCTAAAACACTTATTACACAATCATATGATTCTACACCAGCATTAAAAGGACCACTGTCTGGAAGGCAAGGTTTGGCCTTAAATTCATCTTTGATAGATTCATAATCACTCAAATGATTCTAAACTAGAGTTACAAGGACCACAGTATTGAAGGCAAGGTTTGGCCCTCCATTCACCTCAAATACTTCTTAAGCACTCGTATGATTCCACACCAGCATTAAAAGGACCACTGTCTGGAAGCTAGACAAGGTTTGGCAATACATTCATCTCTGATACACTCATTTAATCACTCAAATGATTCTAAACTAGCATTACAAGAACCACAGTATTGAAGGCAAGGTTTGGCCCCACTTCATCTCTAAAACACTTATTAAGCACTCATATGATTCTACACCAGCATTAAAAGGACCACTGTCTGGAAGGCAAGGTTTGGCCCTAAATTCATCTCTGATAGATTCATAATCACTCAAATGATTCTAAACTAGAGTTACAAGGACCACAGTATTGAAGGCAAGGTTTGGCCCTCCAATCACCTCAAACAATTATCAAGCACTCGTATGATTCCACACCAGCATTAAAAGGACCACTGTCTGGAAGCTAGACAAGGTTTGGCAATACATTCATCTCTGATACACTCATTTAATCACTTAAATGATTCTAAACTAGCGTTACAAGGACCACAGTATTGAAGGCAAGGTTTGGCCCTACAGTCATCTCTAAAACACTTATTACGCACTCGTATGATTCTACACCAGCGTTAAAAGGACCACTGTCTCGAAGACAAGGTTTGGCCCAACATTCAACTCTGATACACTCATAATGACTCAAATGATTCTACACTAGCATTGCAAGGACCACAGTATTGAAGGCAAGGTTTGGCCCTACATTCATCTCAAACACTTATTAAGCACTCGTATGATTCTACACCAGCATTAAAAGGACCACTGTCTGGAACACAAGGTTTGGCCCTAAATTCATCTCTGATAGATTCATAATCACTCAAATGATTCTAAACCAGAGTTGCAAGGACCACAGTATTGAAGGCAAGGTTTGGCCCTACAGTAATCTCTAAAACACTTATTACACAATCATATGATTCTACACCACTGTTAAAAGGACCACTGTCTGGAAGCTAGACTAGGTTTGGCAATACATTCATCTCTGATACACTAATTTAATCACTCAAATGATTCTAAACTAGCGTTACAAGGACCACAGTATTGAAGGCAAGGTTTGGACCCACTTCATCTCTAAAACACTTATTAAGCACTCATATGATTCTACACCAGCATTAAAAGGACCACTGTCTGGAAGGCAAGGTTTGGCCCTAAATTCATCTCTAATAGATTCATAATCACTCAAATGATTTTAAACTAGAGTTACAAGGACCACAGTATTGAAGGCAAGGTTTGGCCCTCCATTCACCTCAAGCACTTATTAAGCACTCGTATGATTCCACACCAGCATTAAAAGGACCACTGTCTGGAAGCTAGACAAGGTTTGGCAATACATTTATCTCTGATACACTCATTTAATCACTCAAATGATTCTAAACTAGCATTACAAGGACCACAGTATTGAAGGCAAGGTTTGGCCCTACAGTCATCTCTAAAACACTTATTACGCACTCATATGATTCTACACCAGCGTTAAAAGGACCACTGTCTGGAAGACAAGGTTTGGCCCAACATTCAACTCTGATACACTCATAATGACTCAAATGATTCTACATTAGCATTGCAAGGACCACAGTATTGAAGGCAAGGTTTGGCCCTACATTCATCTCAAACACTTATTAAGCACTCGTATGATTCTACACCAGCATTAAAAGGACCACTGTCTGGAACACAAGGTTTGGCCCTACATTCATCTCTAATAGATTCATAATCACTTACAGTGCGTTTCACAAAACTTTTGACAAACAGTCTCCGAACTTTGTTTGAAATTCCTGAAGTTCGCTACAAATTTGGCAATTTCATTACGTAGTTGTTATTCAAATTGTGAACTTCGAAACGAAGTTGTGAATTTCACCACGAACTTCGTTGGGAAGTTAAGTTGAGAAGTTTGCAACGTTCGGTGTAAATTTCTCGGAATTTTCTTAGAAGTTGTGGTTACGTTGATTGGGAATTACTGGTTTTAAAATGGGTTATAAAATGTTGAAAACTGAATATTCCCAGATGTCACCCGACACCTGCCTAAAAATTATAGAATACAATCTCTGTCGTGTGAACTTCTACGCATGGTTGCTTAAAAGTATTTTATAGTTAAATCTAACAGAGATAGAAAGAAACCCTATTTTCAGGACATACATCATTCGAAAAAATAGCGCAAGAAACAAAACATTTCAATGTCATGTTGTTCAACTTTGTCTTTACATTTCTAGTGTAAACAAAATACGAGTCGCGCCATCTGTCTGTAATGTGAAGTCTCGGCTCCGTACCTCTCAAATAATTTACCTTTAAGAAGGAAACATCAAAAAATTAGTCTTGCTTGGTTGAGAAATTTTTTCAGTTTAAATTCCTTTGTAGTTATATTACCAAACCAACTACACCGAATGATGTGAACTTTGCTCACGACGAATTTCGCTACTTCCCAACGAAATTCGATGTGAAATTTCACAACTTCGTTTCGAAGTTCACAATTTGATTGACAACTACGTAATGAAATTGCCAAGTTCATAGCGAACTTTGGGAATTTCAAACGAACTTCGGAAACCGTTTGTCAAAAGTTTTGTGAAACGCACTGTAAATGATTCTTAACTAGAGTTACAAGGACCACAGTATTGAAGGCAAGGTTTGGCCCCACATTCATCTCTAAAATACTTATTAAGCACTCGTATGATTCCACACCAGTGTTAAAAGGACCACTGTCTGGAAGCTAGACAAGGTTTGGCAATACATTTATCTCTGATACACTCATTCAATCACTCAAATGATTCTAAACTAGCGTTACAAGGACCACAGTATTGAAGGCAAGGTTTGGCCCCACTTCATCTCTAAAACACTTATTAAGCACTCATACGATTCTACACCAGCATTAAAAGGACCACTATCTGGAAGACAAGGTTTGGCCCTAAATTCATCTCTGATAGATTCATAATCACTCAAATGATTCTAAACTAGAGTTACAAGGACCACAGTATTGAAGGCAAGGTTTGGCCCTACATTCACCTCAAACACTTATTAAGCACTCGTATGATTCCACACCAGCATTAAAAGGACCACTATCTGGAAGAAAAGGTTTGGCCCTAACTTAATCTTTGATACACTCATATAATCACTTTAGGTAATTCCTTAGTATTGCATTGCACATCCCTACTGCGCACGATTTTCGCGTCATTAGCATGCGCACATGGGCACGTGTGCATACAAAACGTAAGAGATTTCGCTTAAATTAAACCCGATAGCGAAATAAATGCTCCTTTTCTTTCAAACGAGCACAGTGACCCCCTTTTTTTTCTTTTTTTTTTTTCAGGTATTTGCTAAGAACAGTTTAATAAAGAACATGTGAAGAAGACGAAAAGTTTGATAGTAGAACATGAATTTTTTTTGGAAAACAGTTCCGTACTGGGTGTATTTTACCCAAGGCGAGGACTTCAATCTGACCACTGTCCCAAAAAGTGTGCTTTTCCCACAACCAGGGAATCAAAAACAGCGTAAATGAAGCAATACTGCTTATGTAAATAAAAGAGGCTTTATTTTCAAAATAAAATTTTGTCTTTGAAGTAACTAAGACTTAATTCTGTATGAAGGCGATTCGAATTTTTAACGTGAAAACAGTAAAAATACCCCATTTTAAGAGCCTGCTGACGCGTAAACAAGCACGGTGACCCCATTTTTTTATTGCATTTTTTTAATGTTCATAATTTATCATGAATGTTAATTATGCCACGTTTCCAAAAAAGTTTGATAGTAGAACAATTTGAAGGGAATTACCTTAAATAATTCTACATTACCGTTACAAGGACCACAGTATTGAAGACAAGTTTTGGCAATACGTTAATCTCTGATACACTCATATAATCACTCAAATGATTCTATACTAGCATTACAAGGACCATGGTATTGAAGACAAGGCTTGGCTCTACATTCATCTCTGATGTACATGTACAGTACAGTGCAAATGTAAGTTGACAGTCCCTCGAAGCTCGATCCGCGAAACTCGATTCTCGATCCTAGATTCTCGAAAACTTAGGGGATCGAGGCTCGAGTCAAGTTTTGAGACGTTTGAGGGCTTTCGAGAAATTTTCGAGACAATTTTCGAGACTTTCGAGTGGAGAAATCAAAGGAGTTTTCGCATGATTCATTTTTCACATCTTTCTTCCTGTCTATTTTATACGGCTTTTATTTTATCTTACTGTTGGTTTCCATCATTTTTCGCGTTCGTCAGAAACTCTGGCAAGGGATGTAAGTGTCTTCATTGAATTATTTTGTGTACTCCTCTACTGTGTATTCACACAGAAAGTAGTTAGAAAGGGTATTTTGCACTTTGGGCCCCCAAAACTTACATGGAATGAATTTTTCCATTAGTTCATTTTATGCAAAAAGTTGTGCCCGGAAAGGCGTGATATTCGCTGTGTCGCTGTGTTTTGTGTCGGTGTTCGTATGACGTCACAACCTTTGTTTTGTTTTTGCTGAATGATAGTTTTGGTTTGCATGATACTCTGTTGTAGTTTAAGATATGAGCCTATAGTTGGGGTACAGAGCGATGCTTTGTTTGCAGGGTTTAATAAAACATTGAAATTAATCCCCGTCACTCTACGAGTTTGGTGCGATTTTCAGTACGAGCCCAAATGTTTACGCATCGCAAAGCAGCAGGGTAAAGGCCGGTTTAGGTCTTGCCAATAAATCGAACCATGTAAATTGTGTAAAACGTGGAAGTTTTCCTCAAGAGGTCTTCCCGTTGTCCTTTTGGTATGCGCTATTTTGAACGCTTTAGTTTTTTAAGCATTTAATTATGCGCATTCTCATTCATGTACCCTTTAATTGACATGGCGGTTTCTCATTAAGTGTCCGCCCGACTTCAAAAATTTCGGAGTGAAACAACAATTTCAGAGTCATGTGGTTTTTAAGTCAAGTATTTATTGCTTCACGTTTGAAGCACACTCAATGCTTGCATTTTTACGTTCGCTTAAGTTGACGCCATTGTCAGTTTTGCGCAAATTAAATGTATCTTGTCTGGAGTAAACTGCTGGCAGCAAGGAGTCTTTGTTACCGGTATGTTCGCTACTTCAGAATACTCAAAAGCATCTGAACTTAGTTGACGTCAGCACAAGAAGCAGTTGGAAAAAAATTCAAATTTTCGTATCGCATAGTATCCTGTAAATATTTTTACGTTCAAGTTTGTTTGCATTTTGTATGTTCGGTTGAAGACTTTTGCCGCCGCTTTCTGTTTACCGCAATGTGTATCGTTCGCAATGTGCATGGAGGCTTGACTCGTTATGATTGTGTTTCCAAGAAATTTAGGCAGTTATGAACACTGAAGTCGAGAAAACATGAGCGGTGATAAAACATTGCGCATACAGTGGAAGCGATCGTGAAAAAGACATGTAATTTGGTACCAAGTGTCTGCAAATATTAAAGGCGGTGTCGTGTCAAAAGCTTTTGTCTAATGCTATTGTTTCGCTTTCGAGAAGTCTCACCTCACCTTACCTAGAGATTTCTGATCAAGATCCTCGAAAAAAATTTCAAGGGTCTGGAAACTCGATCCTCGAAACTCGAAAACATTGAGGATCGCGGATAGAGTTTCCATCGAGACTGTCAACTTACATTTGCACGGTACTGTACTCATATAATATTCAAAATTAGCGTTAAAAGGACCACAGTATTAAAGGCAAGGTTTGGCCCTACAATCATCTCTAAAACACTTATTAACCTCTGTTGTAATTTTACAGTGCAACACACCTTACCGTGGCAACGCAACAAACTTTCACATTTGACAACTACGTGTAAATATGTCAACTCCACAACCCATGCAACGGTGTTAAACTTACAACTGTAAAAACTTTACAAGGAGGCGTGACTGTCAATCAAATTCACAAATGCTGATTGGCAGACAATTAATTTTGTGAATAAACAAAAGGCGCGTCGCACTTTAAGCACTCATAATATTATGATTGGGCACAAGGTTTGGTCGTACATTCAGCAATGATAATTTCTTAAGCACTCCTATGATCCTACACTAGCCTTATATACATGTATAAGGACCACAATAATGAAGACTACAATCTCAGACAAAACCTGTTGAGACAAAGTGACATTTTTGGTACTCCAACAAGTTATCCAAACGTTCTGCTTAAATGCCTCCCTTTCCTCTCCCCCCAAACTCAATGTTGCCTTATCTTGGTCGGAAATACAGTACTGCTCGAAACTATTTGTGCATTTGCTGCGGTAGGTGAAACCGCAGGTTCAATCTCCAGCTTGACCAAGGTAAAACCTCGTCCACGGTAACCAAAAGCAGAGGTTTCACCTACAGGATGCAGTTTGCTTTTATTTGGAGTAGATGCTATCAAAGAAATCTGCATATTCTTGCGGATCAATCGCAGCGATAATATATTAATAATAATAATATTAGTATGCATATTTACCGATTATCATAAAGTTGCTTTAATAAAAGCGTTGATCATTTATCTTTTTCCAGCAAACGACAAGATTTCTAAAAGTTGTTCGAGATCTGTTGAATACAGATGTTATAAACCCTGGTGAAAATCCTTAAAGGATCTTTAAAGATCTTCAAAGATCTTCAAAGACCTGACAAAGATCTTTAAAGATGAAGATCTTCACAGGATCCTTGAAGGATCTTTAAAGGATCTTCAAAGATTTTCTAACATTGAGGACTCTTGGGATACTTCATCAAGATCCTTGAGGAAATTATCAGGATCTTGCAAAGATCTTACCAAGATCCACACACAAAATCTTGGAAAGATCCTCAAAAGGATCCTTGAAGATCCTCGAAGAGTGACTGAGGATCTTACAAGGATCTTAAAAAGATCTTTGAAAGGATCTTAATAAAATCTTTGACAGGATCCTTAAAGATCATACTAGGATCTTTTGAGGATCTTTGAAGGATCCTTATAGTGATCTTGAAAGAAACCTTAAAAAGGATCCTCAAAAGATCCTCAAGGATTGTATGAGGATCCTTTAAGGATCCTAAAAGAATCTTCAGAGGTATCTTGAAAAGATCTTTATCAGGATCCTTAAAGATCCTATGAGGATCCTTCAAGGATCTTAAAAGGATCCTTAAAGTGATCTTGAAAGGATCTTTGTTACGATCCTTGAAAGATCCTTTGAGGATCCTTCAAGGATCTTAAAAGGATCCTTATAGTAATCTTGAAAGGAACTTTATTAGGATCCTTGAAAGATCCTATGAGGATACTTCACGGATCTTAAAAGGAACCTTAAAGTGATCTTGAAAGGATCTCCGTTAGGATCCTTGAAAGATCCTATGAGGATCTTTCAAGGATCTAAAAAGGATCTTTAGAGTGATTTTGATCCTTCAAGGATACGGATCTCATAAGGACCTTTTTAGGAGTGAAGTGTATAAAATCCCTAAAGATCCTATGAGGTATTACGTACATGTACCCTCAAGCATCGTTAAGGAACCAAACTTTGAACATAAAAATAATCACGCTGTACACGAATCAATTAAAAAGAAAACGTTTATTCTGATGTAATCCATTGATTGTCGGAAATTTCAGTAACAGATTACCTTGTTTGATGAACTCGTAATAGCTGCAGGCCGGGCCAGAAGCAATATGAAACAATATACTCTCGAAATATCAAAGAATTCGTGTCAGCACGTAATGCTTTAAAACAGCTGTTTAAAAAAATACCTGCTATGATTTTTGCTCACTTTTTCTCTAAAGTACAGTCGGAGGGTTGTAATCCTCCGCCATCTTGGATAAAATGCGAGAGATAAGACTGGAAACTAGTGAGCCATTTCCCTTTTGGTCAGCAGTCACCAACGATGGCTCCTCTTATAGTTCGGCGGTTTTATTCTAAGTTTGAATCAACGAGCATAAATCTTATGATTCATGCATGATTGTTTTGCCCTTTAAATACTGATTCAAAACGAGGAAATGCATACAGCAATCCAAGTACAAAGGTAGGCGCTAATTATAAGCAGATAATATTTGAGTTGATGACTTATTGTCCTTAAATCGGCTAACTAAACCAATTCAAATCTCTCGGGGTTAAGATTCTTTGTGTGTTTTTGCATGGCAATGAAGCATTCACATTTAAAATGATATGGTAATACTGGAACAAAACGTTTTATTTCGAAAAGATTTTAATTGCGTACAACATTGAGTTATTTCCACTTCCACGGCATGACTTGCGAGTACATGTGGAATTCATGATAATCAATATGAGTAATTTGCCCTTATGGCTTTGTTTTTCTTTCAGGATGCGTAACTGCAAAATATTCAGAAAAAGTTCTCAAAAAGCAGCCTCAGCCGACAATAGCACCAAATACTGAGTGAAGAAAAAAATTATTACATGTAATAAAAAGATAAATAAAATGAAATAAATACAAATGTGTTCAGTAAAATCAAACGTTATTGTTGTGGTACATGTACTTGTACTTGTAATGTTTCTCTTTCGCTGTTTTTCTAGGCTACAATTTAAGGTTTTTGTCTTATTTTTAAGAAATATTTTCTCAATAAAAATGGCTGTTTGTGAAAATATTTTAAATATTCCCAGCCATATCTTTGATATTAATGAGTACTTGAAAACTGTCTATTGTTTCTATGATTATTAATATACATTCAAGTCATATTATAGGTAATTTTGAGAAATTGGTTTACTGTATGCAGCTAGACTTTTAATTAATGGATAACCATGCATGTGACCAAATAACTCCAAAAGCTACTATGATTGTCAGTTGAATAAGATGTGAGCAAAGTTGTCACAGAGTTTCAATGTTAAAACAACAATGTTGTCAAAGGCAACTTGATCCACATCAAGTCTGTGAAAAACAATAGTCAGTGCATCATTTGTTCAGGTTTGTTAGATTTAGATTTTATTGGATAACAAGCCAGGGTGATAAGCCTTACCAAACTTCACTTGCATCTTACTCAAGTGAGAATCGTAGTGTGTGGCTGTTTTTCATTCAGTTCAATAAAGAATGCTAGCAAATAAAAGTCGGATATTGATTTCCCATGATTCATCATTGTTATTTTACTTCAATCATACTTAGCATTATAACATAAATAGTTTACAGACAAATGAAGCATTTTATGTATTGAAGTTTCTCTTTTACAGAAAGAAAGCTCCTTTTTCCAGGTTAAATAAAAGAATTTGTACATCAAACTGCAGTCCAATAAGTGCAATTCAGGGTGAGAATTAGGTGGACAATAAAATTAATAATCTTGGCTAAGTTCCTGTAAAGTCCTAAATGATATTTAAACATAAACATCCTCAAGGATCTTGCAAATGATCTTGGCAAGGGTTTTTGAAGATCCTCAAGGATCTTGCACCAGATCTTTGAAGATCCTTAAGGATCTTGGATATGGTTTTTGAAGATCCCCAAGGATCTTTGGTTGGTTCCTTCAACATCCTCAAGGATCTTTGATGATCTTCAAAGATCTTGGTCAGGATCTTTAAAAATCCTTGAGGATCTTGCACAGGATCTTGGACAGGATCTTCGAAGATCCTCAAGGATCTTGGACAGGATCTTCGAAGATCCTCAAGGATCCTTGAAGATCTTGGCAAGGATCTTTGAGGATCTTGGCAAGAAAGGCTAAGATCTTTAAGGATCTTTAAGGATCCTAGGTAGGATCCTTGAGGATTTGAGAAAAGATCCTTAGAAAGATCCTCAAAAAGATCTTTGAGGAGTCTTTACGGATCTTCAAAGATCCTTCAAAGATTTTCACCAGGGAAGATCAGCAGAAATTCTATCAAGAAATTTGCACGTGTTTGGGAAAACTCGTCTTAATGGTGATGCCGCTTGTCGAGCGACCGGCTTTGCAAGATTCGCGAAAGTCAATTTGATCTGATTGACCGAAAGATGGAAGAAAACGATAAACTTTACAAGTAATTGTCAGCCGTTCCGGCAACGTGGATCTTCATTTGTTACAACTGTGTTAAGCAGTTTGAATCGAACAATGTGTTTCATGAGCTATCGCTCTCTCTTTCGTGACAGAAGAAGGCAGCTTAGTTTGTATTTACGTTTTAACTGACCAAATTGGCAGAGGCTTCATTGAACTGGTCTATCGTGTGGTCGTTGAAGCATTAATTTAAGTTAATCTTAACAATTCAGAGGAATGAATATTTCCGAATTTCAAGCTCAACTGCTGAATTACCTGCCACTTAATTTTTTGAATCAGAAATGATCGTAATTAACCCGCGACAAGGAGTGGTTAGGAATTGCTTAAGAAACTTCAAGTATACAGTTATGGTTC
Source organism: Montipora foliosa (assembly GCF_036669935.1). Lineage (NCBI taxonomy): Eukaryota > Metazoa > Cnidaria > Anthozoa > Scleractinia > Acroporidae > Montipora > Montipora foliosa. Next base: position 6,370 of record NW_027179636.1, on the reverse strand, counting down.
TTCGCTGGTGTAATCTTTGAGTCATTACATGTTGTATTAAGGTTTAGTTCAAAGATGGAGCTTTTCAACAACTATCCCGTAAACATTTCTATTTGGACCGGACACAAACTTTGAAGCGCTTTTGATTCTAAATAAATTATATCTCCTGTCGGACTGCACTGCACTAGCGGCGACTTAAGTTATGCCTTATCCACACAGCTTTTTAAAAACTTACAAATTATTAAACATAAAGATGTAAGAATTAGGCATCATGAAAGGTTATCAACATTCTCTGTTCTCAGCTGTCACGGCGAAATGAGATGAACATATTAAACAGGCTTTCATGACAGTGCGTTGTGTTGCGTCGGTGCTGCGAAAAACAGTTTGGATATTCATTCTTTACCTTGGGGAGCTAGGCGTGATAATATTAAACAATGCTTTGCAAAGTACCATTGTTTTCTTGCGGCACATAATTACCGCAATTAAGTCACCCTCTGCATTTGGTTGCTTTCGTCTTTGCCTCGGTTGCGGTTTTCGTCCAACCTTGATGATTTCGCGGTAAACACTATCGGCAAAGACAAGGTATTACCGCATGCAAATGCACTAATAGTTTCGAGCGGTACTGTATACTGTAGAACATAGGACAATACTCAGCGACATTGACTGATGGGGGAGGGGAGTGGGAAGAGGAGAGTAAATACGGGCGTGTAAAAATGGAGGTGAATTTGTGTCACTGTCTCAACAGTTTTGTCCGAGATTGTAGGTTTGGTACTACATTCATCCTACAATCACCTCTGTTACATTTATATTCACTCAAATGATTCTACACTAGCGTTACAAGGACCACTATTATGCAGACAATGTTCGGCCATATATTCATCCCTGATACACTTATTAAGCACTCATAAGATTCTACACAAGCGTAATAAGGACCACTGTTTTGGGGACAAGGTCTGACCATACATGTACATTCATCCCTGATACACTCATAAGCATGCACAATAATGACTCTTAACTAGAGTTATAAGACAGTCATGGTTTGGTCCTACATGAGCATTCATCTCTGATAGACTGCCATAAGCACTCACAATTATTCTACAGTGAAGCTATAGGGATTACTGAATCTAAGACAAGTTTTGGAAGTTGAGAAAACATGAGCAGTGATAAAAAATCGTGCATATTTGTCTGCAAACATTAAAGGCAGCCGCGTGTCAAAAGCTTTTGTCTAACGCTTTCGAGAAGACTAAAAGTCATCTCTGCCATCATTACAAACTGATCAAATTATTGTCCCTTGCGATAAAAAGGTGCACATTATTGCTTACATTTTACATGTTGCCGAACTAGGAAGCACCACAGGTTTTAAATTTTGTCCATCTCTATGGCCCAGTCGAGTAAAGGGGTTTAGCAAAATCCTGTAGGTTGAGCCTAGCCCTCGATATTACACTCTACATGTGCTAAAACAAAACGGCTCCTTTAGGAGCCATCATATCAAATAAAAGCTATGACCAATAATTATATTATCGACCACCTGATATTCCCATTCCTTAGCTTTCCAATCTTAGACCTTTATCAACTTGTTTGATAAAATCAATTTCTTTTACGAATAGGCTGCCATCTTGGTTTCTCAAAGTGAGTGAAACCTGGGGAGCATGTCTCCCCAGGTTTTGCTCGCATTGAGATACCCACGGCTGGTCACGGTGACTCAGCAAAAGCGACAATCTATCAAGACCTTTTGATAACTAAAAGATATAATGCACGAACATGGGGCGCACTCGATCTTCTTTGGTAAACTGTGGGGCAAACTTCAACGGGGCAAAACCATGGTTATTCTTTTATGCCTTGGGCCCTGTTCAAATACTAATGCCACAATTATGCTCAAATTCCCTACAACTGAAGTGAGTGAATACAAAGACAGTAAATACCATTTTCCCTCATTTCCTGTTTTTTCTTCTCAACTCCTAATAACTCGACCTCCTTATAACTCGAATTCACTGTAATAAATTATGTACATGTAGAAATGACAATATTTATAACCAGCAACCGTTAAAATTGATCCATAGATCCTCCTGCTCTGCCGCTGGTTTCAAGAAAACTGTAGACTAATTATGACTGAGTAAACAAAACCTGTTGCACCAGACCAACCAAGGCGGTAACTAGTCATTTCGCCACCAGGAAGACTCGCAACCAGCAAACTTGCCACCAATATGCAATCACCTTTTAGCTACTAACTATGTTCTACTTGAGAAATGATTGTAGCAAGTTCAGTTTCTTCAAGTACTTTGCCTTACGTCTGCTGTAATAAATCATTACAAGGACATTATTTAGTGGAAGGCGAAGCTGTGTTGATTTTTATAAGGAGAAGACTCGCCTTGAGTATGCATTTGCGCGATCCGTTAATAGTTTTCATAATCCAAGCCTAATATGATATTTTCCGGGGCGTAATTTTTATTTCGATCGATCAGTTGGCGCATTTCCCGGTTTTCAAAACTTTTCGAAACTCCGCACTATAAAACCTTCGTTCTCCCTTAGTGATTCCAACATTCATACACTCTTCGGTGATGCAATTTTCCCTTTCGTAAACAAGCGATGTCATTTGGACGAGAAAATTTCACTGTTAAGTTTGTCATTTGCAATTGAGGAAAAAATACTTAATCTAGGACTAGAAAAAAAAAAATTTATAAAGTTGATGTGACCCTTGGTGGCGAGTTTACTGGTGGCGAGTCTTCCTGGTGGCGAGGTGACTATAAACCACCAAGGAAGAGAGCGAGGGTCGCTAAAATTTCGAACCCATCACAAATTTCCGATCTCTTTGATTCATTTCGGCACTCGTAAGACTGAAAATACGCAATACTAAACAAGCAAGATGTAGCAATGCAATGCAACGCAATGCTAAGTACCGCAAGTTTTTTTTTTTTTGGTGGGCGAGATTCCTTAAAGTAAGCTTACATAAGCCCCATAATATACCTAGTACAAAAGGTGAATGTGCCACTTACCAACCAATCGTCTCACCCGCACATTTCTTCTTGAACCGTTCTACCGAAGAACACTCTATGAACGCATATTTTCACTTCGAAGACGTTTTCTAAGTATGATGACCGGCGATTGCAGAGGCAACTTTGGATAGAAATAACCTGCGGAGCACGAACAGGCGACTTTCTCCACGAGGATTTTAAAAACAATGACGTAAACAACGAAACAACCTCGTTTCCAGGTTGCAAAAAGCAAGCCCTTCGAAAAAACAAGAAGAGACCTATTTTCCGAAGTTGGGAAAATAAAATGGCGATTTAGATGCATTCGTTAACTCCATTGGATTTTTCTTGTTTTATTATTTTTGTTTTGGTTGTTGCTTTCATGATTTCTTTTAAGTGCTCAAAGAATGGTTTAAGCCCCGCGGGGGGGGGGGGGGGAGGGGGCAGTGGGGTGGGTGGATAGAGTGCACTGCTTTAACGTCTTGTTTTACATTGTACTTCTCAAGAAAAAGACATGTTGTCACAACAATAAGACAATTTCAACAGTGCTTCTTTTAATACCGTGTAAGCACGTTGTTTCATTCATACTTGTAAACTTTCTAACAACATGGGCAATGAAACACGCGCAACAATAAGCTGCTGGCACAAACGGTGAAAACTGCCGGACCTCCAGATACATCGTTCGAGTAAATTTGTCTAAAACTTGCAAGCATGTATCTGAATTAGCTTGGGTATTTACAGACGATGTTTTGTCATTTATTACATCCGTAGTGAAATACATGATGTTCCTTGCAAACTTACTGGCACTAAGCAGTGCAATTTATTCACTAATCGCTCGATATCTTTGATCTTACTTGCATCATTTTCTTAGCCCATCGTAAGAGCGTTTCCAGTTCCTCGTTTAAGAAAACGGATCTACTGAAGTGGATTATTAAAGAACAATATTGAAGGAAAACACAATACGGTTTTAAAACAGGTGTACTAAGGTGGTATTTGACTTCGCGTAATGCAATTTGGATCTGAAGTCATACTTGTGATTACCAGTCGAACTCGCGCTGATTACAGACCAAATTGCACTCCGATAGGTTAAATTAACACCAACTAGTAATGAGGGAAATAATGAAATTCTAGAGTATACGTAAAATTGCACAGCTGGCCGTCATGTTTTGGTAAGAATGTGGGATTAAATGTCTATTTGACGACTCTCGAACGTTCATTGTAAGCATACGGTCGTACTATCCCTGCCCTTTGTTTCTGTAGTTTCCGAGGACATATGGAAGAACAGAACATTAAGCCAGACGCATCTTCAACAGGCCCGTAAAATTTCAACCATCTTAATCAGCAAATGACGTCAACAATTGTCTAAATGCAAGGAATATAGGAATTCACTTACATTTGACTACTACTAGTAATTGAGATTGAATAGCAACGTTCAGTGTGAAAAACAAGACTGTCCACCCCCTGGCCTTTCTGCCCAATTTTAGAACGTGAGATAACAGTCCCTATTTGAAGTTGATCTATTCCTAATATGGGTGTGGGTGTATGTCTATCAATTACTTGTGTTCGTCTCTATGGTTTCAGAGACATGACAGGTGGACCACATGGTCAAGAAGCTTAACCGAGGTCAAGGTCAAGCAGCAGGTTCTTTTTTTTCTGCACGAACAGAAGTCGTCCCGAAAAATATCCCTTAACGATATTATCACATAACAATGCTAATTAATATAATATAACAGTGGTGACTAATTTTCACTGAGAAGTTCCTGGACAAAGAAGAAATCAACGTGCTATTCTCTTTTTAAGGTGAGCATAAAACACCAGGGCAATCGACTCTGCACAGTCTAAATGCTTCAAGAAAACCCCTTTAAACGGCAGCCTCTCTCTTGTTACTGTACCAGAGAAGCTTTAAAATGCAATCCATCATAACGGAAACAGCCCAAAACAACTCCCAAGGAACCTACAACAAGTGCATTCTCTTGACGCACTAATCTTTTTTTCCAGAAAGAATCTGAAAGCCAGGTCAGACCAAAACAGAGAAAAAAAGATTGGAGAAGTCGTTTCGTGAAAAGTAAGTCTAAATTTATGTTTTATTTTAAGTTGAACAAACACATTTCATTCAGAGTGAGCCTAACTTTCCCTTAATTTTACCTCAAAGTCGCATTTTACACTGGCTTGACTTGTCGTCCTCCTAAAAATGGCATTCATTTCGCTCCTGTATTCCACTCACGTGGATTCGACGGTTTCACGAATGTTGAGATGTCTACTACAATGACAGAAAGAGCAAAGGAAATGAAGGAAAAATAATGAATCTTCCTTTTTACGAGCATTTGTGTTATTAACAAGCAAAGCATTACCATTATGCATAAACCGAAAATGTGCAACCGTCACCACGAGATCTGCAGTAACTTATACATACAGATGTTAAGAATCCAACTGGACAAAACATTTTTTCTTGTGGCATTTTCTGTAGTGGTTGTAACCTCTTACAACCAAGTAAAGCTGACTCCAAAGATCACATATAGGCAAACAACAAATGAAGGGCTTCAATGTAAATCATAAAAAAATTCAAATTGCAATATAAAGCCCCTAAAATTAATATATTGTTAACTTATTCAAAGTACCAGCATGTCAGCATCGTCATCATTATCACCATCACAATCACTACATGAAAGGGGAGTCAGGATGACTTAGAGGGGAGTCAGGGTGGCTTAGTGGTTATCACCACTGCGACCTAAGGTTCAACCTTGGCCTCGAGGTCAAATGTGGGCTGAGTTTCAGTCAATCTCCATCTGACTCCAAGGGTTTTTCTCCAGGTAATCTGGTTTTCCTCCCTTATAAAAATCGACTCCAGATAAATAACATCCTGGTAGATAACCTCGTATTGGGATAACCTCTGGTATTTCTCCCTTTTCATTGTATTAAATGAATAAAGTTGGTATTTAAAGTATTTAAAGGGGCTCTGCCACAGATATTATGTTGCATTTTTGTCAAAACTAGTTACTAAAACGTTAATTTGACAAGGTACTTTTTTCCAACCATGAAATTATTCTTAAACCAAGAACACAATGTTACGTGATCTCTCTGTGAAAGGGCAAACAATGATTAGGTCAGCATTGTTTTCTCAAATACAAACCAAATCATCCTTGAATGTTTCGATCTTAGCCATCCACAGCCATCATGATTCCTATATAATAGTAGGGATACAGGTATTTTTCGCTATTGAAAAGTGACCCTGAAATAGGTGACATGACCCCTTAAATATTGCTGCTAATAACAATATAATAATTATTTAAAGGACCTACATGTAGAGTTCTGTTTCCAAGATACAAGTCACAGAAAAGAGAATCATTCATATGGAGACAACAAAACAACCTTTCCCACAGGTATTAGTAACTAAAAGATTAAACAGAAAAAAAAATTGTTAA
>NW_027179635.1:20000-22500 GCF_036669935.1 Montipora foliosa | reverse complement strand
ACTCCGAGATAGCGAACCAATCAGATTGCTTGAAACACCAAGATTACTGAGTGAGTATATACTCATTAACAATTAGACCCGTCGCCCGCAAGGGCTACGGGTCAATAGCCCATGAGGCGCAGCCGAATGGGCTATTGACCCTTGGCCCTTGAGGGCGAAGAGTCTTAATTGTTTTAGGATCACCCAACTAGTCGGACAGAAAAGGCAACAATAAAGTTAGCGAATGCAAGTTGAAGAAATATTTATTTGGCCGGAATAAAACGAAAGAAAGCTTCACGCTTTTCGATACTCGAGGACTATTACTAATAGTCATCTAGTAGCGTATCCAATCAAAATGCAGGATTTGCATTAGTCCACTAGTTGGGTGATATTAATTACTGGGTTGCCAAACCCAGTCGGAATCTCGGTTTCATTTCGTGGGTTTTTTTGTTATTTTTTTCCGTGTCGGGAAAAGTTTTGCCTGTCACTCCCCTGCTAAGTGGTGTCTGTGCATAGAGTCTTCTGTGCGTATTTTGTTAGGTTTGAGGGGGCTGGGGTAATGCGTAGCTTGCTCTGCACAATGAACCTGTAATGGCGTCGAAAGTCATTGTAACGCGAATGGCTTTTTAGTACATCTTTAAAGAAGATGTACCCACATGGAGCTCAAGAATGGAACGTCAAGACAGGCGGTGAAACAAAGATCTGGAATCTTAAAAAAGCAACGAGTAATGGACTTTGATCAGATTGTGGAAAAGTCCTTATGGAATGATCGCAGAATTTGATTTTAATTCCGTCCTTTGCAATTCAATTCAGTGTTTACCGAAAGGATTTTAGGCTACCACCGTTTTGGACAACATCAAGGACACAAAACGAGAAAGGTAACGTGGGCTAAAATTTGGCATGGAACTGTTAATGTTTAAATTTTGTATTTTTGTATATTGAATTACCTATCGTTGTGTCTCCTTAAACAAATCGCCATCGTTTCTTGAATAAGTACCGGTTTACCTTTCGGGGTTTTGTTAAAGTTTTGCCACCGGCACTTTAAGATAAGAAAGAGAGACGTTGGGAATGGAGTTGATTAAAATTCTGCTACCACGCTCCATGGTTTTTCGTACAACTACCCAAACCCTAATGTGAATTAACAAAAACTTCGAAATTGAGAACAACCTCTCCAGTATATATTGCTCGTTCTTTAAGCCACGCGCAGATCTGGCAGATAGATATCCCGGGTAAAAAATCGATTCTTATTCATCCATAAATGGCTGCGCACCGCGGTAGTAGTCCATCTCACTCTTTCTCCTTATTCTCATTCATCAACTAAGGACCATGGTGGCAGTTTATTTAAGTACCTTGTCAGTGAACGGGTAAGTAGAATTGTTCCATTTCTTTTATTGTTACGATCATGGTATTTTATTGTACGCTGGGGATGGTTCAAAGTACAACGCAACTGTTTTTTTCCAGTGTCGCTGCAGCTGCAAATATGATTACTCCCTGTTTAATCAACTTTTGTGGCATAGTTAGTAGAGGTATAACTGAAAAGGACAATTTTCTCTAAATGCATGCATTTTTTTCACTTCGATTGAGCCGCTTATAACATCTCCAATATCGATTCAACACTAACCTGACTATCACTGAGATCTAAGATAGCAAAAAAAATGCTCGAACTTCGCTTGCCTGGATATGTACATGTAACCGTGCATTTGCAAAGCAACAGAAGAGGAAATCATTGAGGAATAGTAAGCGTACAAAGAAATATTTAATGAGAAAATTTGTAACGTCAAGAACTTAATTAATTTCGTTTAAATTTCTTTAAACAAGCCGCGTCTCTCTTTTTTCCCGTAAAAACACTGGTGCAAACGCAAACGCAACTGTGCCTCTTGTCTGAATTCTGCCTTCAAAATAATCGGGCTAAGTTGATGATTTCACAGGGTTTAACCATTTGGTTGTGGTACGAAATTCCCTCAGAAGCAATGGCCAGTTACGAGTTACAGCAGTTTTATTTCACTTTATGACAGATACATGTCAAGCTGTGCAAAACTGTATACTTTTTTATTGGTTAAGACCTGAATGATAGTTTGGATATTTTAGAATCTCTCGTTTATTTTACAATGTCACTTAAATAGTAGCAATTTACATATGTTCGTAAATTTTGTGTTTGTAAATTTTCCCTGTTACTTTGTACGTTTCAAGCTTGGTACCTTGCGAGCCAAGGAGACTGGCGTTTCCTTTTAAGATAAAGTGGGTGCTTTTGACTACATGGTCTGTGATGGAGGTTTCCCACACCCATATTCCAAGGGCTAAAAAAGCACAAATTGCGAACCAGGGGCTTCAAACGCACAAAATATATTTAAAGAGAAAATAATTATATAGAGTATAATGAGAAAAAATATCTCAGCTAATAGTATGAAAGAAAGTATAGTTTATGAAAAAATTAGAGTTTCACTCAGTAGATATAGAAGACAAGAAATGAGAATGACAAATTTAAGAAAAAACTTACCATTCGCTGTTTTATTCCAAAATA
>NW_027179635.1:0-15000 GCF_036669935.1 Montipora foliosa | reverse complement strand
CAAACAAATAATACAAAAACATCATTCTTTTATCAAAGCTTGCCAAAAGTTTATTGACCACTTTAGCTGGGCGCCCCGATTTGGCTGATTGAACCAGTATTGGCATTATTTGTGTTCTCACATCATGCATGTATTTCGCATTATCAACAATAATATCACAAATCAATTCCGTAACCACTTGTCTCACTATCATTGTATCAACTATGTTACAACCTTTGTAACTCATATACTATTGGTTTATATAGAAGGCTTGAATCATTTTTTCAATTCTTTCGTTGCTTAAATTGTAAGCTTTTCGATTTTCAACAAAATGAAAGCCGAAACGTTTTTTCCATTCGTTTATTATTTTTTTGTCCAACGCCTTCAGCATTTTGTAAACGCGCCCCATTTTGCGGAATTCATTCACAGATTTTCTGAACTGTTTTTCATACATATCTATTATGTTTATTACTTTTCAAATGTGCAAATTTACTATTTTTCATCACAAACTTTTGGCAAGTTTCACAATACCATCTGTTGGGTAAATTTGTTGTTGGCGCATCTTCGTCTTCTGGTTTGTCAGGTTCAAAATTCAGCAAATATGTGAAAGACACTAAGAGTGTTCCTTCCCTTTTGTTTTTTGCCTGAATTAACCACGGATAAAGTATTTCATGTTTTTTACGATTTTTTACATGCCAATCAAACGCTTTAGCTATTTCGCCATATTGGATTTTATATCCTGGAAAGCAGATAGCCATCTTATCTTTGACCTTGTTCATGTCTTCCAAAAACGCATGCCAGATCATCAACTTATATCTTTGTGAATCATTCATACTATATATCTAGAAATATTTCTTATGTAGATTCATCACTGTCTTGTGACGCCTCAGATTCTTGCGAACTTGAGCAGCTTTCTTCAGATATACTTTCTTGCGATGGCGTCCAATCGGAATCCGAACCAGAGTCTTGATCGCTCTCATAATAGAAACCAAACTTTTCTTCATTTTCAAACTTGTCCATATAATATAAGTATATATTTTTATTTTTTATATCAATTTGGGTGCGTTTGTTTCACCACAATTCATATGTTTTCAATGTCTTTCAATGGTACCCAACTATTGAAATCATCACTGTATCCCTTCCATTTCACTAGAGCTTGTTTCTTCTTATAGTCCCTCCGAATTACTTTATCAATACGGAAAATATCCTGCTTTGCTTTTAATAATTCAGGTTCATAAAAACTGCCTTGTATCTCTTCACCTCTGAGATCTTTTAGTTTGTATGTTATTGGATTAGTGTATTGGATCTTATCAACTGTAAACACTTCTTCGGTCCAATTTGGTGTGTAACCCTTGTCGAACACATTTCGTTTATACTTGGATATTCGAACCTTGTCACCTGTTTGAAATTTAGGTTTTTGTTTCAATGTTTCTGTATCACCATATAGATTGAAGTAAACGGTTCCTTCATTCCTCTTGTTAGATGCTTCAACGGATGTCATCTTTATGCTTGAATGTTTTGTATTATTATACTGTTTTACTAGTTTGGGCAGCATGTCTAAATACTGTGTATTACCTTGAACAGTGAACTGTTTCCACATTTTGGATTTAATTGTTCTATTCCACCTTTCAACCACTGAGGATTTCTCCTCATTTTCAGTTGAATACATATGTATCATATTTTTCTCCAACAAGTCTTTCAAGTGTTTGTTATAGAACTCCTTTCCCTTATCAACCCATAAATATTGTGGTTTTCTGCCTTCCTTGAATATTGTTTCAAATGCTTCAGTAACGGATTCACCTTTCTTATCCTTCAATGGGACAATCCAACCGTATTTGCTGAAAACATCAATAACCATAAGAAGATACCGATAACCTTTATTCCATTTGCTGAATTTTTGCATTTCAACCAGATCACTTGCCCATATTTCATCGATATGATTTACGATTACACGCCGCCGAGTAAAGTTGCGTCTTATAGATGCATGTAATTCATCTGCTAATTTTTCTTGCCAGTTACCCGACGGCTTTTTCCGTTTTTTGAAACTCCAAGACCTAGTTTCTGCTTTGTATTGATAACATTTCTTGCCAACCAATGCCCCCATTGTCTTTCATTATACGGTACGTTGTCTAAAGCTTGAACCATTTTCCTGTCTGCTTTGTTTTTACATTTCCTGTCATCCTTACAGACGGAATAATCGACATCGTGTTGCATTGCTATTGCATCAGTTTTTCCAGTGGGCATATCATATATTTCCAATATTTGACCAGTTTTTGGGTCATACTTCAGTTGATTTTCTAAATCATTATAAGGTCCGGTGTAATGATGCCCAGGTAATGTCCATCCGCCTTTTGGTTTCGGTAATTTACCAATAGCTTTGTGAATATCAAGAGCACCTCCCTTTTTTTCTATTAGTTTGTATGGTTGTCCATTGTCTTTTCTAAGCAACCAAAGATCACCATTATACATTCCAATTTTCAGATCGACAACTTTACCGTCTTTAGTCACATCAGCTGGACCACTATGACCACTGAATATTCCAGTTTTGGGTGAAAATGCACGTTTTGCGAGATCTCCAGACCACCAATCATCTAATGTTTTCTTAGTAGGACCACCCATTATCTTACCTGTCACATCAGACACTTTTTTTGTCATGCCAAACAGATCACTGAAAACTCCAGAACCATCAAGATCTTTTCTGTTTGTTGTGTATTTCTTTTTAGGTCTGATTTTAGTGGATAATTGATCGAGAGCTTCTGATCCCACTTTATGAAGTAGAGGATTCATTTTTCTCAAACCATAATCGATTGCTTTTTTCTGCAATTTTGGGTCTCTCATCAATTCGGAACCATAATATCTACCCATTTCAACGGCTTTTTTGCCAAGATAAGGTACTCCTTTAGTTAGGAACAATTCAGTGCCTGTATTAGCGATATCACCAAATAAGCCCGCTCCCAACGGGCTGATTAGTTTCCCTGTTGTTTAACAAATTTGGTCTTTGTAATACCACATTCAGCACAAGTGCAAAAGAACATTAGTCTACCATTTTTAGCTGTTTTGTAACCTGAAGGTTCAACACATTCAGTCACTTTCTTTTGTTTTACACAATATGATTTCATAATATATATAAGTTAGATATTTCTGAAATAATGTTGGATAAATCTCTCATTTTTCATTGTATCATTTATGTCGAACACTTGTAATAAATCATAATACGAATTACCCTTATTCATTTCATTTAAAAAGTATAAACAGAAATACCCACAAGTTGTTGTTTGTATGTTTTGTATCTGATTGTTTTGATGTAACAAAGTGAGATTTTTCTTTTTGGCATGATTAACAATCTCTTGAAATGGGGGCATACCAAACGAATCAAAATAATTTATTACATTATCTTTGACATATGTTGCAACCCAGTGAGATCCTGACATATAAGCTGGTTCCAGATTGTAAATAAATAACGCCTGTTTATGGTTGTGTGGAACTTTTTCATCTCTTGACAGTACATCATTGATTGGTATGTTTAAATATTTACACCATTTCATTAGATCGTGATTGGACATAGGTATGTTTTTGTGAAATTTTGGTTTTACAATATGTCTCCTATGATTGGGATTGAATTGAATGGACTGTTTTTTCCCAATAGTAACCCTTTTCCTTTTTTGGTTGAGGATGTTTTTTTTTTTCTACCATTACCAGTCACATATGGCGGATAACTATAAAATGGAGGGGGCATTCCCATTCTAGGTGCTCCTTCACCATGCAATCTTGGTCTACCTATCCTCGGTGCTCCTCCTCCCGTTAGCTTTTTGACAAGATTCAGAGCCAAAGGTATTCCAACGCTGGCTAACAGAGTGCCTAAAAATCCACCTGATTGTGTTTTGGTTGGTTGTATATGTACACCAGAACCTGTTTGAGCTGCATTGATGATGTCTCTTTGCTGTTTTGTAGTGAACATGTTCAGATATGGCATTAGTTTGTTGATCGCCTGGAAAGGTATCATCATGGGTAATGGCATAGCACCACCTTTTTGACCCGATCCTAACAATTTTTTAGCTCCGGCTTCTGCTAAACCACCAAGAGCACTCAACCCAAGGGTTTTACCAATTGCTGGTAGAGCTCTCATACCAAGTGACAATACGGTGCTCAAAAGACTTCCGCCCACTTGTTTTCTGATATTGGTCTTAGCAAGCTTAATGTCCATTCCTTTGTTCAATTGTCGATTTTTTTGCAATCTTTTTTTCACCGTTGCTGGAACATAAAGAGTGTCGTTTCCATTAAGAGAATCATTTGCCAGTCTCAGAACAATTGTTTCCCTTTTATGGTAAGCATTACTCAGATTCTTTTTTTGATTATCTGACAGTCTTACGTTTATTTGATGAAGTTCAGTCATATAATATATGTTACATAATTCCAGTCACAAAACATATACAAATAAATATGTGTCATTCATGGGATTAAACTATAACCAATTCATTACCCACCTTGTCAATAACAACCGACTCTTCGTACAATACAACTGCATGGACATTGAAATCTGCTGCACTATTAGCATTGAGTTTGTACCTGAAAATCAACTGTTTAGGGTCTCTTGTTACTTTCTCTGCCTGATATGACAGATCGAAATAGATTAGTGGATACAGGCTGTTATAATTGGCGAGATTCAACTGGGTTCCGGTGTTGTAATCATTTTTTCGCATTGCATAAGACATCAGATCATTGAATATTCTCACTTTGCTTTCACTGTCATATTCTGTTTCTGGGTAGAAAACACCATTGCCATATTCGAGTCTGCATGTTGTCAAATAACTGTTTGCGTTTGCTGCATTCAGTTTGAAGGTGTCGAATAGATATGGATTTTGAGTTGCAACTCCGGTTTTAGCCCGTTGTAAATAAACGAAAATTGCTTTGACATTGTCGATACTGGAAGAAATCTGAAAAAAACCACTGACTCTAGCAGGTGCTGACACTGCATATAGTTCACGCTGATATGTCCATTTGTGTTCTTTCAAAAAAGAACTGACAAACTTGTCATACATACTGTCTTTTGGTGTTAATTTTGGAACCCATAGTAGAAATCTGTTAATCACTACTCTTCCAGCATCTGCTGCTGCTGCCCTATTGATGAGTTCATTGTCGTTCTGGAGATTCAAATTGAATTGCAACTGCATAGGAACCAACATTTTATCCTGCAACTCTTCAAAAAAACTGTAACGATTGAGAGGTATGATCAAATTCACATCTTTTGCTCCTCCTGTTCCATCATTATTGGTAGCTTGTGTAAGCACTCTTCTAGATTCATATCCTGAATTAGTATTGGCTGTCGTACCATCTGTGTCTAAATACCAAAAACTGTTTTTACCGACTGATCTGCTGTAATCATCAGAATATTCCAACAGATTCTTCACAAAAGTGACCTTATGTAGATTGTCAGTATCATAAACAATTTTCCCAGCACTTTTAATCATCATATGAGCGATCAATGAATGAGATCCATTTATCACCGTTATTCTATCGGCTGCTGCATAACCAGCTCCATCTGCTATTTTTTGTAACTGGAATTGAACCTCGAAATAAGCATTGTACCAATCATAGAAAGAACTCCGGTCGTTGATGGTGAATCTATAACCGTTCTTTTCTTGATGTTGATTATTTCCAGGGGCTCTAATTACATCATCAAGTTGGAAACGCACCAACTCATTTCTTTGCAATAATTCACTTGTTCTAAAAGCCATTTATACTATTGTATTATATAATTTTGCTGTCATGTTATTTATTTGAAAAATCTACGCCTTCTTCCAGATCCGGATATCAATCTATTTAGTATCATGTCAGCGCTTTCATCTTGTTGTTTAATGGATGAAGATGGGGCTATTGCCCTTTGTGCCGTAGCTCCTTTTCTCAAATTTGCCAATTTCTTCATTATTAGGTCTCCTGACTTTTCTGCCACCGTCTTGCCAATTTTATCACCTGCATGGGAAACCCCTGATTCTAATGCCTTCTTTGCTAATGGCTTAGCAAATTTCTTGAAAACAGACGATGCCACACTCTTCAATGGTTTAAAAATGTTGTCTAAGATAAGCCCAGACCCTTTATGTTGAAATACAAATTTACCAAGTTTTGGGTGGTAAAACCTCTTAAATTCATACGGTTTCATTATACTGTTACATTAGATACTTTTTAAAATCAGCGAAAAAGACGTATCTGCTCCATTCAGATCCACTAATCTTCTTTTTCCATCTGTTATCATGATTCTGATTGATGAAATTGTAGTTTTGTTCACAGGATTAAATGTAACTCTTTGTGGTTCGAGGGTGAAGGAGTAACTTGGTTTTAGTACACTAGTCGAGAATGAATAAATGATGTCTGTTTCTGCGCCGTCAACTAAACTTTCGTTTACCAAATCGCAATGAATATTGAGTACGTCTGTGTCTTGACTGAGATTTGGCACTCTTGGTCCAATATGCGTTCCACTTGCTAATATCTTTTTGTCGAAACCGATCAGGTCATTAAAATTACTTGCTCTTAAATCAAGTTGGTAATTTGTAGCTAATGTAACCGTGACTCTGAATGTTGTTTCGTTGAATTCAAGAGTCATCGGATACGTATCACCAGTTTTCGTCACATTTTTAATATGTCTGTCAAAGTCCGTATAATTCCATACCCCAGCTGGAAAGGTAATGTCCTTAAAAGTTGAACCATTATCGGAGCTGTATTTGATTAATTGATTTTTGTACCCAGCATTGACATTGAACCAAGTGAATGACATGTTAATGACTCTGTTAAGACCGATAACGTATTGCTTGTTATTGTCTAGAGTTACAGGTCTGGTGAAATTTGTTGCAAAATCTTCTGGTTTATTGTTCCCTTGATTTTTCACACTGTAAGATGATAAAACTATCTCTCGTTCCATTATGTGATTAGGTTACATTAAATTTTGAAATATTGTTTGTATAATTTACCATATTGTGATCTATTGATTGTCGACATTTTCAATAATGTGTCCAATATAGAAACACCCATATTTCGCATGTCAATGCTTGTATTGCCAGCCAATATCTCACCAATGATTAAATCCAATTTTTTTATGAGTTCTTTCGGTTTGTTAAAAAATATCACATTGCCACCTTTTCTTTTTCTTCTGATTCCAGAACCTTTTATTGTTTCCAATTTAGTGTCATAATGTGCAATATATGCATTCAAGACATTTTTGGCTCTGTCTATTCTTTTGTTCATCTCTTGTCTTTGTGCTTCATTTATAATCCCTTTGTTATATTGTGTTGTCACATGTGTTTTGGCACCTCTCAATTGATTTCTTTTCGTTCTAGTTTGTGTTAAAATTTTACGAAGATATGCTTTGGATTTTATGTCATTCATTTCTGGTTGATTCAGTATTTTTTTAACTGTGTCATAATTAGGCACTTCAAACTCATTTAGTATCTCATCGTCCATATCTTCATCATCTAATGCATAATCGATCTCTTCGTCGTCATCGTATTCTGGTGGTAATTCCGGTTCTTTAGGAAAGTACTTAGGATCAACATACATCTTTTTTTTCCCTTCCAGAAGATCTTGTAAAGATTCTTCATATGTTGGTGGTTTTGGCACCAGTTGTTTTTCTTGCTGTGGCAAAACAGGTTGTTCAAATAGATCACCAAGATTCATATCTGGAACTTCATCCTCTATATCAATGCCGTAATCAGGAACTTCTCCTTTCTTCAGTGGTCGTTTTTTCCTTAGCAACCTTAAAACCTGATTACTGTCAATAACATCATCTAATTTACTTGTAATTGGTTGGAATACTTTTGAAAATCCCTGTTGACTGGTCTTCTGATCAATATCATGCTTTGTAATTGCATTATGGACATAATTGATCTTATCCCCTAATTCAGATTTACTCTTGGCGAGTTCTTTCCACTTGAGTAAACTCATTTTTGTTATATTATTACTTTACATAAAAATGGAAATTCATATATAAAAAATAACGTTTTACACTGTGTTGAACACCGTGTTGAACACCATGTTTAACACCATGTTTAACTACATCATTTTATCGAAACAATGTAACGATTTAATATAAATGAAGATACCTAATTATGATACTGGCGACGATGTTGTCACAAACTTCACACAACTACATGATTTTATGCCTGATCGATGCTTCCGCATGCTCATTTGTGGACCTTCTGGTTCGGGAAAAACAAACACACTGATGCATATGATTCACAATCTGTTGTATTTTGATAAAATATACCTTTATGCAAAAAACTTAGAGCAGTCAAAGTATCGGAATCTCATGAAAGAGTTCGAACCATGGAGTGAAGAAGCTGGTTATGATATCATTGAAGCAAGCAATGATAAAATAATTCCTGTAAAAAATCTCAATGGTGACAATCAAAAAATTGTGATATTCGACGATTTTGTATGTGATAAAAACCAAAAACCATTAGTTGACTATTTTATACAGGGGAGACATAAAAACTGCTGCGCCATATATTTGAGTCAAAGCTACTACAAGACACCAAAAGATATTAGATTAAACTGCTCACATTTTGCCATTTATGATTTTCCGAGTACTAATGAAAAAAGTCTCATATGTCGTGAAAACAATGTCTCAAAACAATTATACGAGAGAGCAACCAGAGACCCTTTTAGTTTTATATATATTGACAAACCCAAGAAACAAGTAAAGAAGAATTTCGATGAAAAAATATAAACCAATTGTATATATGAGTTACTCAAATGGTAAATTACCTGAAGACACATATTCACATGAAAAAGTTATTGAAATAGTAAAAGGATTGCCTGGTGTTGGTTTTAAACTAACAGATGACGGTGATTATGATATGCAGAATAAAAAACTGAGAAATTTAGATTCACCTCAAACGAATGACGATGCAACTACTAAGAGTTATGTTGATAAAGAGGTTTCTGGGTGTTTGAAAATAGATGGGAGCAATGTAATGACTGGCGCCCTTAATATGGATAATAGACGTGTTGAGAATATCGCTCCTGCTAGGCATGGCCATAGTGACGCTGTCAGTAGTGAGCATTTGCATAGTTTTTATTTTGAATTAAATACAAACGATGGTAAAATAGAAGCCCAAAATCCAATCGACATGAAAAATAAAAGAATCTCAGGAGTGCAAGATCCAATATTGCATTCAGATGCTTCTAATAAATTTTACGTTGACAGCTCTTTTAATTTTAAAGCTGACAAAACGGAGCTGGCTAATTATTTGAAAAAAGATGGAAGTATTTCCGTAACTGGCAATTTTGACTTTGGAAATAATAAAATCAGCAATCTTGCTGAAGGCACTGGCAATTCTGACGCTGTTACAAAACACCAATTACAAACTGGTTTATCAACCAAACCGAATGTTGATCAGGTTGTGTTGCAAGATGGTACGCAAGCAATGACTGGAAATTTGAATACGTCACAAAAAAAAACCGTCAATCTTGCTGATCCAACGGGTTTGAATGATGCTACAGGAAAAGGTTACGTTGATCGATTATTTTTGGATGCACTTCGATTAGACGGCTCAGCTAAAATGACTGGAAATTTGGATATGTCTTTGAATAAAATAATAAATTGCGGACAACCAACCGGTGCTAGAGATGTGACAAACAAATCTTATGTCGATTCCGAGGTTGGAAAAACATTGAAATTGGATGGAAGCGGTGTAATGACTTCTGTTCTAGACATGAACAATCAACGAATAATAAATCTCGGCAGAGCCACACATAATCAAGATGCCATCACTTTGAAGCAAGTGAATGACGGTATTGCAACTGTTTCTACCGAAAACAATAGATACACAGATGAACAAATGGAAAAAAATAAGAAATATGTAGACGACGAAATAGCGAAGAGTCACATAACTACTCACACAAACAGACAAAATGTGCTGAAATATGCTATGGATGATGGGGAATTTACAGAAGATTATGGAATACAGGATGCCAATTTAATCGACTATAAGACTCGCCACATAAAAACAACAAAAAAGCATTTTCATTCAAGGTTCAAAAGGCAGCAGATGGTTCCAGTCTGTTTAAAGGACGATTCGATTTTAATCTATTCAAACTGATACGTGACAATTATAGCGATAAATATACTGTGTGTTTAGAAATATATTTCCTGAGAACCGGTTTCGATGTTGAGTTTAATTCATTGCAGGTTACTTTTGAAAAAAGAAACATGAACACCGATAGAACCACAACAGTCAAAACCAACACAGAGTATAAATATTATCGCTTTATCATGAACTTATCACCAGATGGTTCTTCACCAACTATCGAAAGACGGTTATATGTAACTGTTCAATCCACTTATGACAATAGAAGCCCAACTCTTTTACCATTGTATGTCCTGATTTACGGTATAAAAGGCGAAGCAAAAAACAACCTTGATTTCACAATTTATGATTACGACTTGGCTTATGAGGTTGTAAATGATCAATTTCGAATGCATGTACCAATCAATATGAACAACAATAAAATGACAGGTTTGGCATTGGCAACAAATGATGATGATGCTGTAAGCAAAAAATTCTTCATC
This sequence comes from Montipora foliosa, assembly GCF_036669935.1. Lineage (NCBI taxonomy): Eukaryota > Metazoa > Cnidaria > Anthozoa > Scleractinia > Acroporidae > Montipora > Montipora foliosa. Next base: position 4,460 of record NW_027179635.1, on the reverse strand, counting down.
GACAATCTCATACAACCCCGTATCACATATGTCACAACCAGAAACGCAGGAAGCAAATGGACGATGAAATACGGAAATTTAAATGATCCAGGACAAAATTTGCGATTTCCTAAAATTCGTATAAATGCAGTCAACGTTTCATACCATGGAATACCACAAGGAACATACAGATTGGCAATATCTTTTGGAACGGGACAAACCGCTTTTTTCCAATTCTCCTACAAAGGTACAGGTTCCAATTACATTTCGATCAACAGAACTTTGTTAATGTCACAGAAATGAGCATAAGAACCACATTTAGTCAAATTTCTGGTTATGCTATACATTTCCATGGAGACATAGAATTCAATCCAGGTGCTTAAAATTATGTAGCATATGACATATATGTCATTGTACGCATTGAATGAAGATGGGACTGATTTCATTGACGAAAATGGTGAAAAAATAGAATACACCGTTGAGGACATTTTATTCAATCACGACCTCAAACTTTTTTTAAATGAAGATGGACATGCTGAACTGACAGAAATCTCGTCGTTAAGGCTGCTACGGAAGATAACCATGTTGTCATAAAAAAACAACTCGATTTGAAGTTAGACAGATCGACTTTTATTGTTTCGAACAGTCTACCTGGTATACCAGTGTTAGACAAAATCAGCATTGCATTAATTCCAGCTTTATCAGTAGTCACAGCCGATTCAAATGATAGAGTTAGTTCATGGATTGATCCTGTGAATAACATCGATTTTTCACAACAAACCAATTCAAAAAAAGCCTCTTTTTCTAAGGGATTCATCAAAAAAACTGTTTTTTGTACGTTTTGATGGTAGTGATGACTATTTGGAAAAAATTCGTTTGATGTTCTGAAATGGCAGGCAAATCTGGTAACACATGTACAGTAATACTGGTTGTCAATACAAAAGCAATAACCAATCAATCTCAGTTTCAATGGGGGCGTGGAGCCGTCAGATTCGGTATGCATATACCATGGGGAGATGGTGCAGTCTATATCGATTTTGGTTCATCATCAAATGGCCGACTTAACATGCCTTCTTTGACGAGTCTCTCTGGTAATATCGAGGTGTGGACGATCCGTGTTAATCATACAAATGGAACTTTTTAGAGGTGTTTCAACAGTGACTCCGATTAAAACAGAAACAATTTCTGCTACTCTTACAGGTTCAGCACAAGAAATATTCATTGGATGTCAGGTTCATACTGATGGCACTGCTGTGAATTTCTGTGAAATGGATTTATATGCTTTTGCCGTTTGGGCTAAATCTCTGTCTGATAATGAATTAAAAAATATGTTTCAGATTCATTCAAATCATTTCGATTTGTGATGTGGATTTTCAAAATATATAACTCAATATATGTATATCGACAATTTATTACGATTTGTGGAATATAGTTTTCAAGAAGCAAAAGAAAAACATCCATGCATTAATGACAAAATATTAAAAATCAGCACTTGTTTATCAATACCTGCACTTTTTCTATTTTAAAAGAGACATGTCTATGAATGAGATTCTTGAACTCAATGATGGCGAAATTGGTCTTCTTGGACCGGCAATAGCTGTCTTACATGGTTACTTGAAAAGATCTTCGGTTGGATTGATATATAAATTCACATAGTGTATTTACATGATGCTTATCCGGGAGGTTTTATGACCACCATAAGCTCGGTAGAGGTTACACTTTATGCTATTTCAGAAAATACACAACTAAACTGATTAAAAGATCACCTTTTTGTGGTCAAGTCAGTGGTATACTATATTGTCTATGCAGACGATTAACAATCTGAACTATATAGATGGAAGATCGTAAAAAGAGAATATTCAGCTGGAACCATAGTTCAGACAAACTCCCAGAAGATCAGGTCGACGGAACTAAAGAGCTATTATAAGGCATACCATAGAAAGTGTTGGGCTTACAAAGAGGCTGTTAAACGCTTCAAAAATTGCAAACTGTTAGAAATGACTGTTTCCATTTTAACTGGTACTGGTGGAATTAGTATGCTTTGAACTGGCGGTATAGCCCTAGTAGCTATCAGCACTTGTGCTTTGTTAATCAAGTCTTACCATGGATTTCCAATCACTGGATCTTAAAATACAAAATTGCACATACGCATACCAAAGTTATCAGCAGCTGTGAGAGTAGGGTGGTGAATTCAAATAACTAGGACGTTGCGAAGTGGTGAATTTAATCCATCATTCACCACAGAATTAAAAAATGTAGATGATTTGGTGTGACCTGGATGTTTAGTGGCCTAGTGTTGATAAGTTCTAGCGGCTGAAATACAATGACAAATGCAGTCCTGAACTAGCACATTCTGTGATCGAAGGATAAGGCGAGGATGGCTGCCAAGATCGGGGATAACGTTCAAGTGTCTTGTTCAGACTTTGATGTGCTTGCCCTGTTCAAAAGGAAGATCAAGCATTGGAAATATTTGGTTTTAAAATGAAATGTATGGGAAGCATACGCTTTCTAGCAAGGGTTACATCGTTCCAACGGCCGCCCCATAGCCGCAAAAAGGCGGAAGGAGGGGATCCCATATGTTGTACAGGAAAGCTGGAAACATGTTAATGGGCAATGTTATGTCAGGAGGGGGTCTAAATGTAGTCTTTTGGTAAACCACTTTGACGAGGGAAGCTATGCTGAGTGGAGTGAAAAGCAAGTAAAGGCGAGGAAAGGGTGTAGAACCGGGTACTGTGCCCGCATGTTGGGGCAAACTAGGAAGGAGCGTGGCACGATCGCCTGGCTGAGCGCAACATGGATCTGTGTGGTTGCGTAGGTGGAACCGAGGCGGTGAGTGCAAAAGGGACCAAGTACGGCTTCCAGATGGAGGAACGCGTGCAGGGAGGGGCTGGACCAACGCGGAGACTAGACGGGCAAGAAGTATTGGGGGAGAGGGATAAGGGCAAGGATGCCCCCGGGGGGGCGCGGTTGGATATCGGGGTGGGTGTGTAGCCCCTGAATCGCAAATGCGTTTGTACCTCGTTGCCGCTCTTAGATCGGTGGGGGGGGGAAGCCCTGGCCAGGGGCAGGGGGGGGGGGGAAACCGCCATCACAGACCAGGGAGGCGGGGGCCGCGGGTGTCCGCCCGGGTCCATGTCAAGCAGAGTTGATACGATGAAACCAGTTTTTGGAAGGGCGGGTAATTAATGATAAGCCGGAGGGGAGGGAAGCCGGTGCAACCGGAAAACCGGGGCAGGTGGCAAAAATGGTGAACCGGCAAACGGAGTAAAGGGGGTCAACGAAAGAGCCGCGCTTGGAGGGGACTGCAGTCTGTTTATTTTCACACGCCCCCATATCGCGTACGCTTTTAGAGGCGGCCCGCCCCAACCGGAAGCCAATTTTGTTTGAGCGATCACCCCAAGCTTTGATTCCAGTGAACGCTATGACCTTTGAGCAAACATACACCAGCATCGAGAAAATGTTTGGAATCGATCTTTCCTTAGAGAAAATTCAGATTCACAGCAAATGGAACAAGACGTGTTCCGTTCCTTCCTTTTACCAAGAATGAAAAAGGGTGGCAAACAGAAGTGGGAAAAACGAGAGCAAAATACAAACTTGACCGCCATTGAAGACCACGTGGTACTTCGCTTCGCGATGTTTCGTTCCTGTTCAGTTTTCTCTATTTCGTTCGTGTCTGTTCAGTTTTCTCTGTTGCGCTATATCAGGGGTTTTAATAGCCACAAAGCGTTATTAGAAATATTAATTTTAAAAAACAGTATGAAAGAATCGGTTCGAGTTCCGTGGATATGTAATTCCACTTTACATAGAAAACTTGACAAACGGAAGTTAAGGTTCCATTCGAAACAGCACCGGTTCAAAACCAAAGATAAACTTCATAGTCATAATTAAAATACTCCAGGCAAATCACACGATAGTCCGCTTCGAGAAAAGAGACACGCTGTCTTATTATTGTGCCCTGCTTGCCTTGTTTCAGACTACCTGGATGTGACCTCTTATGAGCTTGCGTTTGTGTCGGTGACTCATGGTGCGATGACAGCACAATAATCATACATTTTCTTTCCAAGTAAATCACACGCTCGTCCGCTTCGAGGAAATGAACACGCTGTCTTATTTATTGTGCCCTTGTTGCTTTGGTTTTCAGACTACCTGGAATGTGGGCGTAAGAGCATTATTTACTGGGCAAAACGAAAATTGCCAATAACTCTACGCTGGCTGGGAAGGGTTTTCCACATGATAAATGCCGCTGGCTTGGCTCCACCGCGAAATGTATAACCTTTCCTGGCTAGAAGAGGCCTCAAAATAATGGATGCTGGCTGCGACCGCGGAAAATAGCTCTTGCATAGCTGGCCTCTGAAGAGCGGATATTTATTTTTCCAGGATAGTTAAATATTAACCAAAAATTTCTTTATACTCGATGCCAACATATCGTGTAAGTCTAATAACAGATAGAATTCAGAAAAAGTGTTCGTTGGGTACTCCTG
>NW_027179634.1:0-26920 GCF_036669935.1 Montipora foliosa | reverse complement strand
TACGCCAATCCATCTGGCATAGTCGTCCCAGCTATCAGGGAAAAAGAGGAGACACAGTCTCCAACGTGAAACAGGTGAACCGAAGTAAAGTGACCCAGTTCCAGGATGCCTGTCACCAAGGTCACACAAAGCCCGCACTCACTCACTCAGGCCCCTCAGTACGCCTCGTACCACTGTTCCCGCGTAGGAATGGCCATCTTCACTCTGTCCTTTGACAGTGTCACAATCATCGTCTCTAACTGCAGAACCAATAGACGAGAAGGCATCATCAATTCTAGTATTCGCCTCAAAATTGCCGTCATTGGTCTGAACCACATGGAGTGCAGAAGAAGAAGCAGCGGCTGCCTGCACTTGCCCCTCAGCAGTGCGTTCATCAGCTTCTTCAATTGGTAAATCCTCGTTCTCACACGGCACATATGCCAGCCCAGAGAGATCCAAGTCTCTGTCTTCATTGTCGAGACTCTCTGTGTATCCTGTGGCTAACGAAATGAGCGGTTTGTTTTGTAAGAAAGCCATCTGAGCATCCCTGAGATGCCTGCATACCGAGCCATGTTCAGCTTGCAATTGCCCCCTTAAGGCACGCAAAGCATTTCTCGCACACACAATGCTTCGATTGTGATCAGCTGCCTGTGCCTCGGAGACAATCACATCCCGTGCCAAACATGAAGCGCAGTCATCAATAGAACCTTCAGCATCGGCAAGATGACTCAGTGCCCTTTCCATAGCCACGGCATTGCGGCTCAAGTTGAGTGACATCAGCAATCACGTCAAGGAGGATCCCTGACAGGTCAAAAGCTGAGCCAAAATTCACTACAAGCTTGAGATTCCATCAGACACCGTACCAGTTGAAAGAGAAACAAGTCAAATTCCAGCAATAAAGTCCAGAATCACCCTTTGACATCGTGGTCTTGAAGCAGCAGCTTCAAGAGCCGTGCGTCTACGTCGTATTCGTCTCCCGGCGTGGCCCTCTACTGTAGGAATGGCCTCTCGGGATCTGGGATTGGCCGAATATTGCAGCAATCGATGCACGTTCTCGGCAGAACTCATGTTGATTGCTACGAAAATGGGATCGTTACCCCCCTCTTCTCGCAAAGATGGGCTGGCATTGTTTTGCAGAAGCAGCAATACGACCATATCATCTCCACAGCGTATTGCATCACATAGTGGCGACAACTCAGGATCGCCAAAATCGTGTGGTGAACACCGAGCCCAGAGAAGTGTTTGTATCGTGGTGGGCAGCTCGTAGTCGTGCTCATCATCATCGTAGATTCGAGATTGGATAGCAAGGATCAAAGGATTAACCATGCGAGCACTCCCTGGCATCTCCGGCAAGAGGATTCTCATGTGTATGCCGCGTGATGCTATAGCCCATAGTCCCACTCTGTCAGAGTACCGCAATGCCGTCTCTACTTGCAGAGCATCGTAATCCGAAGGATTATTGATTTCTCTACGCAGCATATACACAGTGAGCAAATTGCCTTCAGCGTACTCACCAATATAGGCAATGTCACAAAGCAGCAACTGCCTGACGAACAGGACAATGGAGAAATAAAGCCCACAGTGGATGGCCTCACATAGCCACATGCGCAATTCCCATCCTCTGGCTCGCCAAAGTGAGCCGCTAGTGTAATCCCAAACCAGCTCTCCTGTGGTCGCTGAAAGCACGACAACCTGCATGAACACGAAAGCTAACCGTAGGAGTTCGAGGATGCCCCTCACCCCTACGCCCACTGAGCCAAAATAATAAATCCACACAGAAGGAAGAGCCATCAATAATCCAGACACCTGGTTAATAGACGCTTCCTCACTAGTCAAACTCAAGGACTCTAAATCGTCCCGGAAAAGGTGGCGATCATCGTGCCAGGTCAGCTTTAACCCAAGACGATCCGTTACATATCCAAAGCTGAAGCATTCACATCACACTGTAGAAGGTGACGATCATTGAGCAGATCCGTCATGTCGTCGTCCCCAGCAGCCAGATCCATTGGAGTGAGGCCCCGTTCTCTGCGCAAAGCCACGTCCTGATGGGCAGTAGGAAACGATCGTATGTGAACGTCGGCCCGATGCGCCAACAGGGCACTCACTATGTTCCGCCGTCGATGTCGAACAGCGACACACAGCGGTGGCTCAATTCCAGGAGAGGCGACATTAGGGTCAGCCTGATACGATAGTAGCTCCTCCACCGACTCAGCGTCATTGGCAGCCACAGCAATGGACAGTGGCGCTCTGGCGGGTTCTCCACCTAGATTGGGTGAACAGCGAGCTGCCAGCAGCGATTCCAGAGCTCTTGGGACCAGCCTGACATCCGCGAATGTAGGATAGAGAGTCCATAATAGCAGCGCCACTGGGCTGATCGTTTCTCCACGCATCACCTTAACCAATTCAGGTACCTTGTACTTGCATAAGAGCTCATAGATAAGGTCGGAGTGATGCCTGGAAATGGCCTCAGCAATGTCCCTGCGCGTTCTTGGACTCGGTACTCTGAGCTCCTTTATCACATATTCGAGTTCCAGCACATCCTCATCAGTAATACTCATCAGCACCCGAAAGGGATGAAGTGGGCGGCGATCATAAATCAGGTCCACATTGAACCTAGTGTATCCCTCAGGAAGCGATTTCTGAATGGCATTCCAGGTCCAATATTTGACAAGGAATATACGCACCTGCCATAGTCGCGGATGTGTAGTCTCGAGCACCACTCTGCCTGTGAAGGAGTGAACCACCCTAACCAGTCGCAAGTCAGGAGGCCGATTGCCCATCATAGCAGCACACGGAGTGATAACAAAGTTGTGCGACATCAAATCCAGAAGCCGAGATGGCTGCTAGCAGGGGTGAATGGATGCCATTCGACCCCCACTACCATCGATGTACCTTGTATATCGAGAACACGGTCACCAAATAGATTCCTCACCTCAGTACGGGTTGCTGCGGCTCTGTAGCATCCTTCTAGTTTGGCGCACTGCATCTCGAAGGGTCCGCTCAATATCATCAGCCCATGCATCCAAACACTCCACCAAACCTTCGATCGCAGCGATTGCTGCGCGCACCGCATCACAGAATAGTCTATGTGGGGCAAGCAAAGAGTGGGGTAAAGGGACGCCCAGCGCAACAGGGTGGTCATTCGGTAATGGCACAAACAGGTCACGATTCTCTTCCAGCATGGACTGCAGGGTGGCAACACAGTTTCTATATTCGCGCACCAGATATCTGACTGCAAACAGAAGAGGTACATCAGCTGTGTCGAAAGCATCAGCGTCCATAACGTAGTAGCTCTCTATCGCATTCAACCAGACGCACTCAAGTACTAGTATGAACAGCACTCCCAAAGTCAGACTCGAGCGCTAGCATGCTACTGCACAGCGAAACCATGGCACCCTAGCTACAGGACACGGACAGACACGACAACACCCCACCTCCACCAACACAGGCATCACCTGAGAACCTCTAACAGTCAGAGGACCCAAGCCGCCAGATTTTGCACCACCATTGGAGCAGATACATGTCAACTATACACCGGAAAGTGCTCTGAAGGGTGACAGGATGCCTGTCACCGCGACTCTGCACATTGGCAACTCAGTAGACAGGATGCCTGCTACCAGAGAGGCCTGCAAAAGAAAGATTGGAATCCGGTACAAGGAACATGACATCCGTGAAACTACTAAAAAGGGGGTGAGACTTCGCTACCCCTCTCTCAGCCGACGTCTCTTCTCGCTCCATTCTGAAAAGAGTTGACCTCGCTCCACGATAGTCAGTGCGTCAGATGCCTGCTCCTCCTCCGCCATCCAAGGTATGGTAGGAGAAATTTGATATTCGCCAGATGCATTCCCATCTGTCACTTGTGAGGCAGAAGGAGCTGTATTCGAGAGCCGCAGCTCCTGTTCAGGGCGGTCGACTGAATCAAGCAGGGTAATCACCTCAAGCATCTTTGACCGTCCAATCCAGTCGGTGTGGCCTTTTTCATCATCTGTTCGGCAGACAATTGTTTCGGCTAAGACCAGTAGCGCCGCGATCCTATCTTTTCTTGGCGAACTTGGCGCGGACGCCATGGCTGCTCCTAAGAGAATGGGGCGCCGTTGCCGATCCCGAAGGTTCCCCCTCTTCGGACTGATGGACGATCGAGACCTGATCCGCGGCTGTGATTGCGGGTCGGCCCGTTTGTCTGAACGCAAAATCTCGAGCATAAGAGATGGCTTGTCGTCCAACTAAGTTCAAATCTTTCCCTTGACGAGCAACCCATCCCACTGTCAATGGACCAGTCCATAGGCCCGCAGGGTCTTCATGAAAAGGGACTGTCTGTACCCTAGTCAATTCGGTAAACCCTGGATGATCAGCGGACATGAAGCGGAATGGGCAATTTTCTTGCTTGTTGAACATATCTCGACATGAATTTAAGATGTCGTTGGCGTCGTGCGCCATCACATCTTCAAAAATTCTTCGCGCCATATCTCCACCAAAGACCCAATTATCAGGCAAGAATGCACTGGGTGGACTATCTCCTGCGAAATTCTCCAACCCAGGGGAGAACAGTGGAAACTTCACCTCAGTTTTGCTCGCCACTGATCGCACAAAGACCTGTGCCACAGGAGGTGGGAGCGCACCTATTTGAAAATACGAACCCACCGAAGGGAAGTGCTGCTGCATGGGATCCAGGGTCAGGAACTTGTTCTTTACGTTAACGCAATAGAAAGAGAACCGCTTGTCCAACATAGGGTCCACACAGGCTTTCTCAATCCTATAGCTTGTGGAAGTGGAAGAAGATGTTTTCGCCATTTCCCTAGCAATAGCGAATGCACATGGCGCCGGAAGCCAGATCATGAGCTTGTCGAGTTCAAAATTTATAGCTTTAGGCCTCTTCTTCTCAGCAGCCTTAAGGAATTTGACCGCTCCCCATGGTGCACGTCGATCCCGGCTGTCTGCATGATCCACGCCCATTACTGTGAGGGACTCAAGCATGAGACACCTGAACCAGTACTCCGAGTCGAGCAGAAAGCTCAGGTCGCGGTCCGTTCCTCTGGGGTACAACGTGGTCAGCACATTTTGTCCATATGCAATGATGTGGGTTGCCAGCCGAGAGAGATGTCGCATGAACTGTGTAAACACCTGGAAACTCGCATCCTGCATAGCTTGGCGTGCACTGCCAGGCTCTCTCAAGTAAAACTCCAGGAAGATCAGCTTGAGAATGCCTTCAAATTTAGCTCCCAATGTCTCCAGATTGATACCAATCTTAGCAAAAGGCCAATCATATTTGACTGAGGAGAAGGCACCTTCCAGCTGATCCAGATGCTCCAGATGCTTAAGCTCGATCGTTCGCTTGTCAATTCCCTCTAACGTATCTCTCAAAGGGGTATCGAAGTCGATCAAGGCTCTTGTCGTGGAGCGGTTCAGCTCGTATCCCTGGGGGTCCGTAGGAATATCCTGCACCCCAGATGGGGCAGAAGTTGTAGCCCAGGTAGAAACATCCTCTTCTTTCACAACCTGCTCCAAAGGAGACTCTTCCGACCGCTTCTCCGAGGCCACAATCCTCTGAGCTTGGCTAGGTGCGAGTCTCCACGCATCAAAAAAGTGCATTCCTGGCAATGCCTTCACCGGAGTGTCACCCATTGAGCTAACAGGATATTCCTTGCCATCCATTAATCTGAGCAAGACCATATCGTTGTCGGAAACAGGTACCATCACAAAGGACGGATTGCGACTCCCGTCCTGAGCATAACCCCATAGAAACGCATGATGCCACAGGATACCTTCGCTATAGCGGCGCCGATCATATCGCTGGTGCGGTACTTGGGGATGTCCTTTGGAGATTGACCCCACGATAGTGTCCGCATACTTTGCCAGCATATTCCACTTCGCAACACGTACGAGCACCAATCGTAGCCTATACACTCGCTGCTGCGAGTTGCCTTTGCGAATCTTCGACTTGTCAGTAGTCGATGGAAGGTGCTCAGCAGCGGTCTGGAAGGCAATAGCCAACGGCACCGCCGACCAGTCAGGAATGTCATCAAGGCTCCAGCTGGCAATGATCTGCTCCTGTGTCAGTTTTAGCTTGGGCGGGGGCCACCAGGTGTCCCTATCTGTGAGCACGTTGATGCCCAGAGATTTGGCTCCAATGACCTGAGCCATGCCAAACATGCCCATCATTTCCAAGGGAGAGATCAGCACGGTGTAGGAAATTGCTCTAGTGAGACATACTGTTGCGCGACCAGCACAATCTTCCGCCCACACCGGATCCGTGAAGGAACCAGACAGAAAGTTACCGCCTCTCTGGATGACAGCTGCGACTTTAGCCGTAGTACTGGCCGATGATGCAACCGTTTCAATCCTGATTTTATTGGGGTTGTGCCATGCAAACGTATGCCGTTGCAGCGAATCAACATCTTGGGAATTGTTGCACATGACATACAAAGATTCCTGCGCTTCCTCTCCCCATTGGTAGTGGCCAGCCAAGGTCTCAAAGGCAGCATTGACTGTCACATTCAAGCTGGCTGCACTGGCGCCGCCCTGGAGCCAGATGACTGTGTGGAAACCTCCGGGCAGATCATCTAACCCGCCCCTCGCAAAGGTACCAACGCACCACCTGTGCGCCTTTTTCACGCAAAGCTCCGGGTACCTCGTGGCAACGACGGCTGCATAGGTGACAGGAGCAACTCTGGCGCTTGTGGGCAGCATGAGATGCCATCTGTGGTGACCAGTGGCTCCCGCCGCTTCCAAGTTTGTCTTAGCTGAGACTGCAGAGAAAAAAGAATCGTCTTGTGACGCTGCAAGCAACAACACAGCGGCACGAACAATCGAGCTGCTCGCATCCAAGAACCGTCCTGCCTGCTGCCTCAGCATTGCCAGATGAGGGAACAAGGTGGCCACTGTCTCAAGGAAGTGGTCGCACGTGCTTGTGAAGACCTGATGATGCTCCTCCCCAGTGCCAGCCAAGTCGATCAACTCCTTCGTCATAGGGGAGTTGGAATGGAGGACAAAAGTCTTAAGCTTACGCAGGAGGTGCACGGGTTGGAGTTGTTCACTCTCGAGGCGGAGCCCATGCTGTCGACAAATGAGCTTTTGTCGCGCCTCGCCAGAACTCTCCGCTTCCTTGTTGAGCCCACCCGGAGTCTGACACTTGTCTCCTCCGAACACAACTAGTGACTGGGCCATTAACCGTGACACAACCACCACCTCATTCACCCCTCCATACTGCTGCGCCTCCTCCACAAAGGTGACCGTCAGTCCTTCAGTCCACTCCCGGATTTTGGACCATCGTCCTCTCAGTTCACTAGCAAGGAGGCCTCCTGTGGCGATCAATGCCCGTTTCCCTAAAATAAGCTTGTTTCTCAGGGAAGGAGGAACATCGAGTTTCTGAAAATGCCCCGAATACTCCTCATCACTGACCAGCCTTCCAACCGCCGAGCGGATGCCCTCGGGCGGTTTCAGGCTTTCAACCAGCTGTAGGAAAGACCGAGCAGCTGCATTTTCTTTACATACTACGAGGACTTTCGCTTTGGGACATGCGATGAGCATTCCTACTAACATAACAGCGGCCGCCCTTGATTTGCCAGCGCCAAAGAGTCCTGCGACACACATATCCATTCTACCCGTCAGGCCCGCCATTGCCATTGCTGTAGCAACGCCCAAGATGTGCCCATCTCGAGAATCAACCAGCGGGTATGCGACCTCAACAAACCATCCCTGGTGCTCTTGTACCGTCAGTCGCCCGTCTGGGACCAGTAGTCGTTCCAGAGTCTGCAACACTGTATCAACTAGCTGCAGGCGCGCAATTTCACTGCGCTGCTCAATGGGGAGCGGTACAGCTAAGATGCCCAACCCACTCGGTAGTCGTTCTGGTTTGACGGATATGGCGGTCACAATCTCGTGCGCGTTCATAGTTCGACTAATGAGCTGGATCCCTGCTACATTCCACACTCCTCGAGCTTCTAGCCCGTCTCCCGCCAGTTGGCACTCCACCCCGTAAAAGCGTGAGGCCTCGCGGAGCAAATCAGGGAAGAATGTGAGTACAACCGTCCGTGGTAGTTGGACCAGGGTGATGTTGATAGGAGTCATGAATCGCAGCTTCTTTTCTCCCGGCTTTTCCTCTTTCTTGCCGTTCTTCTTTTTGTCAGTCTTCTTGATGCAGATTGCCACTCGGACAACAAGTCCACTCCCACCCGACCTATAAGAGACCGCTAGCACGTCATCCAGCTTGATGGGTTGAATGTAAGACGTTCGCCCTGTATCATATGCCAACTCCTCAGGATCACTGTCCAAGTAATGCTCTGAAGTGACACCGAACAGGTGGCACGAGTTCGTCCACACAACCAAGGCGTGCATGTCTCCACAGCCCAGTCGCAGAGGTTTGTGAGAGATGGCGTGCGTGTTATCCGTTCTCCATGCAAGATCAAGCGCAGGCGATGCATGATAAGGCGCCCTGCACATCAAATCATTAGACTGAACCTGCAAGAGGAAGTAGTCCAGGAGGTAGGACAAGATGTGAGCTGGGGCCGCCTCAAGGACTGTTCTTACTGCCTCAGTGACAGCCTGGCTCTCAACATCTCGTCTCAACTTAACTTGAACCGACTCAAGAAGTACTCTTTTCAGAGCATCCACATCCTCCGCCTGTCCGTAAGATTTGGCAACCTTAAGAGGGTCACCATCAATGCGCCCATATTCGTTCGCCAGCGCAGCAAGAAACGCACGTTGGGAGTCAGAAGCCTGAAGCATGCACCATGAGAGCAAACGCCGAGGTCCCGTTTGGTAGATGACCTTGGGCGTAACGTCGGGGTAATTCGTTTCTAAATCATTCCAGGTGAAAGAGCCATTCTGCAGATTCAAAGCCACCAGGTGGCTATAGTTGTGATGACCGGCCCCCAGCCAGTCCACTTCCAGCTTGTCCTCCTGCCTGTAGCTGATCCATACGATTTGTATCCCTTTCTCAACAAGAGTTTGCCTGCTCTGCTGCGGGGGATGCCATACACATAGCTCATCACCCTCATAGTGAATCAGTTGCAACTGACGCACTCCAACAGTCGCTGGCGCAACGAGGTAGGCAGGGTCGCAGGCAATTGCACCCAGCACCGTGGTACCCTGAAAGGCTGGATAAAACCTTGCCGCCACCAAGTGTAATATCAGCCCATTGAGGGAACCAGCGCTGAAACCATGGATGGTGAGCGGTCTGGGAACGTTCTGTGGGGGCAAACCTCCCGCCATCCATTGCCAGAGAATACCCACTGACAAAGGATGCATCAAAGCAAGCAGAATTCGGACAGCCGCCACCCATGATGGATGGGCCCTCCGTCTATGTGCTGGCAGGATAGCCGCTTTGTTCAGGATCGACTTGGCACGATCAGGGACCATCTCAACCATGTTGCGAGGGACTCCAGGGACACGTTCCCATAACTGCGGACCGTGGGCACAGGAAATAGTAAACATGAAGAACTCATGCACAGCAGCAGTGCGTCCAACCGTGGTTCTCCGAGTGCCCCAGTCATCTTGACGAGCAAGTGTAGCACCGTAGGTAGGGGATCTCGAGACACAGGACAGCACAACGTCGTACATGTCGTCCGGTGGGTCCCCACCGCCAAGACCGGTGCAATAGATCCGAAGTGCACTCTGATCTGGACTTCCTTGCCACTCCACAGTCTCCTTCAGCCTCTGATAGCACAGACGTCCTATCTCGCGTCGTGCTTTGTACGAGGCTTCACGAACCTGCACCGGTTGCTGGCCAACAGTGGTGAAGCCACTCTTAATGAGACTGGGTGGAGTGTGGGGGTCGTCAACACTGAACCAGTCCGTTTGTGCAATCGTATAGTTAAGATCAGCAAACAGCTCAATGTCAGGCGGAACCACCCGTGTCCAGCATTTCATGATCGCAGCGATCTGGCTCAAAGAGAGCTTCCCCTGTTTACGCTTGGAGGTCCACTTGTTGCCCACCACGAAGTCGCAGCCATTGCTGTGCTGCCACAGAGGAGGATGATCAGTCACGCCCACCAGTGAAGCCACAAGCGGAACCACTCCGCTATCAGCCAGGGAGCGAAGTTGCTCGCCCCATCTCATTTTATCCCCTGAAAAAGCATGGAAAATGGGAGGACGCATGTATGCCGCATCCAAAATCTCGCTTTGAAACAGCATGCTTCCAGGCAGGACACATAGAAGATGGTCAGCGGGAATAATACTCAAAGCCGGCAAGGCCCCTTGCTCGAACGCCGGTCTAGCCCAACCGAGCAGGGAGGGGACTCTGGTCTGCATGTCGGGTTTAAGACACGACGAATGCCCATGTTTGGTCCACACATAGCCCCCGCTCTTTGTCTGTCTCGACGGCAATGGGAAGGCAACAAAGTTGGCCCATTGACCGAGAAGCGCCCATGCATGGCACCAATCCAGACAGTCACGCGTTTTGGTGTCGAGCAGGGGCGTGGCGAGTAGCCCTGACATGGCCGCCGTAGTAGAATTAGTCGATTTCCCCTCTGTTTTGAGAAAAGCCAACCTGGACTTGACCAGGCCCGCTGCCGCTGTCTGTGGATCGGAGTAGTCGGATGCCGACTGACCCCTTTTGCCGATACACACCCATCCAGCGTTGATCTCGGCATGAGGTTCCGAAACCAGAAGAACGGCACCTAATTGAGGAGGCTTACGTGTCTCCTGCATCAGCTGCGTTGCTAGCTGTTTCAGCTCTTCAACTTCAAACAAAGCAAGCGGGACGCAATCAGCGTCAGCCAATATAAAGTTGAGGTTGGGATAGAGAAACACCGCCGCCTCCAACACAAAAGTACCTGCCCATGTGAAGTGTACCGCCTCCAGCCCATTGCTAACCGAGCTAGCCACAAAAGCCGCCGTGGTACGCTCGCCCAGGGGGCCAACCCAGCTGCATCGCTCCCGTATCCAAGGTGCAAAAAATTTCCAATAGGCAGGTCGCTCATTGGACTCCATGTCTCTGTTGTCGACGAACAGATACACAGTATCAACATCTTTCCACTTGCTCGAGAAATCCAGAAGTGTCTGCATGAGTTTGAGTAAGTCTGGCTTGCCAACCTCAGGCCTGCTTCCGATAAATCGTTTGCAGGTATATGTGGGCGGATCTCGGGATGAGGCCGTGGCGTGGTGGTCAGCAAAAGTCCACTTCTCCTCAATACCTGCGTCCATGCCAAAGGCAATGTCAACTGTGCGCTTTGCTGACAAATCTGCCATGACTTCAGTCCACGTGACCCTCTTCTCCTCCGGCACAAGTCTCGGCACCATTGATGCAGCAGGCCTAGAGGATGAAGCGCTGTCATGATCATCCGCCAGTGGCGCAAAGGTATTGGATACTGGTAAAGGAACTACCATTGTGCTCGGGGTAGTCGGGATGCCCGCTGACCTCCGCGCTACTGTGAATATCAGATTGATCAGCCAAAAACAGCAAGGGCGCGATACCGTCTTAAAGAGTGACATGCCCACACAGTGCAAACAAAAAGCTCATGAGTGAAATCAGTCGAATCAGCAAAGCAGACAATACATCAGGAAGGAATGCAACCTCAAGACCCTAGCAAACAATCATCAGCAAAAGCCACCAAAGTGAGAACAGACAGTGACAAAGCATGGGGAGCATCGCCAAGCAAGGTAAATGCATGCATTCATGACACCACTTGTTTTCGCCCCCGTTGACACCGATCAGAGTACCTAGCCTACGAAAAAGACAACTGCCGTCGCAACCAGGTACCCTCCCACTCAGAGCCAGCAGCAGCCAAGTGATTTCACACTCACCAGTTTGGTAGCCGCAAGTTGGGGTGATCAGGATGCCTGTCACCCGAATGCAGAGCTACACATCAACGTCTGTGCTGGAGTCCCACTTTTTCAACCAGGCGACGAACTCATCTTCCTCAGCATCCGGTAAGGGGACATCCTGCCATGCACGTTGAAGCTTGGTTTTCCAGGTAGCAGCAGCCTCCTGTGCCTTTTCAATGGCATCTTGGCGTTCCATGTAGACAAGGTGCAGGTTATGTAAGACGCTGAGAACTTTGTAGTTAAGAGCCTCCCTGCCCTTCTTACACGGTTGCGATATCTCCGTGAGGCCTGGGGGCAACTCCAAAGGTCGCCGTTGAGAGGCTCCTTGATCCAAAGACGAACGAGATGGTACCGGAGCTGGAAGTGTAGGAACCACTGCAGGTCGCTTCCATCTCGTACCGGTAGTTTCCGTTCGTGTGGCGATGCTAGACTCCGTGTCACTCTCTGCCGTCTCTTCAGCAGGAGAGGCAGCATAAGCACGCCTGACGCGAGGCAGCTCCGGGGGAGAGAACTCCCTATGATCAGGTAAGACAGAGTCATCAAAGGTCGGAGCGTCGCCTGCACACCTCTCAGCAAGGTGTTCCTCCCAGGTCCTCTTGTCGTTGATAGGCCGGTCTGTTCCCAGAGTGACTTCTCCTGGGGATTCGCGCTCATAAGCTTCCAAGTTGGGCACACCGCCCATCATAACATTCGCTTCATCAGTATCCATGAAGTCAGCTACAAATCCCTGCACTTCAGGCTGGGAAGGTGAGGCCGTTACAGCACCATGGGCCCACCAGCTCGACTCCTTGGATGGGTAGTGGGTTCGCACGCCCAATGGCGTAACCGTAACGACAGAATCTCTGTTCTCAGGGTAGGCCCAATAATCTTGTGTAAGAGTCGCTTTACCCACCTTTTGTCTCGAGTGCACACTGCTAGGTATGTACTGAACTGGGCCAAGGCCTCCCAGGTGTCCATCATGCAGCAGATGACCAAGGACGTAAGCCAACATCCTCCTCCATTTCTTTTCAGTCTCAACTAGACATACACCCTCCAGGAGAATGAGATTGTACTCTTCCGGGCTGAATGGGTGTCGTTCTTGCACTGGGTCCTGTGGACCATTACCAGAATTGGCAAGGAGCAGCAAATTTTTATGAAGGTCATCGGCTTCCTCAATTTGGTACCACATGCGAGGACCCTCAGCATGCCCATCACTCCCACTTGATTTCCCTCCAGCAATGTCCAGAAATGTTGCATGGTTCTGTTGTGCATCCCTCAATCCATTGGCATGTTTGAACACTCTCCATGTCATGCCTGGTGTGTGGACTGTCCATTGCCAAAGCACCAGATAGAGCCTGTGCACACCATCAGGGGCAAAGCGCTCAGAGTGCTGAAGATTGATACGGCACTCAACATGAAATGCTTTCTGGTCACGCACGTCCCAACATGTCTGAAGGGTCTTGAGCGGTGATACTTCAGCATCGGGCAAATCTCCCGTGGAGATAAGCTGAAAGCCAATGTACACCATGCTACAAGTGGGAGCCGTTGGATGCCAACGAGCAACCCAATAACAAGGGATCGAGGATGCCTTTGAACCTCAAGTTAACAATGGGAGCCGTTGGATGCCAACGAGCAACCCACCTCTGCGAGCCAAAGCAGCAGTCAGTCAACGAGATTCATCATTGAGTTACAAAATGAGAGAGGATCGCCTAAGCAAAGACACCTCCATAAAGAAAATCCATCAGAAATACAATGACCGACCGAAACAAATTAAAAAACTCCTTGCAAGGATAACGGAGAAGAAGACGTAAAACATAGGACAAGAGCCAAAAAATGGGAAATGAGACACAGGATGCCTGTGACCCATAAGACCAGAGACTCAGGATGCCTGAGACCCTGGGGACAACAGGCAAAACTTTTGAGACACAGGATGCCTGTGACCCAATAAAAACCTAGAACTCAGGTCAATGGCAATGGCCTATGAGGGTGTCCTCTTCGTCATGCGTAACAATCCCTGGACCACCACGCAACTGCCTCTGAAAGAACACTCGAGACATAAGCTGCCCGTCAGGCGGCCTCGATCTCGCCACGTGGGCTTCAACCCGTGTAGGCAAAACGACCGTCCAGGAGGACAAACACGGCAGCCTAGTTCTTGTCCGTGGCAATGCCTGGACAACTGCCTCCCTTGCTCCGTCCAGTTGCGTAAGTCGAAACAGGGGGAAGTCCCTCTCCAGCGAATGCTCCAAGCCAACCTGTTTTTCAATCAGCATCAGCAAGGCTCGATCGGGGGCCGGAGAAATCCATATTCCGTCATGCAACCAAACGAGGGAAGCAATAGACGAATGTTGTGTGAGAAGCTCCACAAAGCGATACATGATCCCGAATTCAACACATTCAAGAGCTCTGAAGGCCTGTTCGTTCAAGCGAAATGGCCCATTTCTCAACGAAGCCAAGATTGTTGCCACGACTGCCCCCGCTTGAAGCTGAAGAAGATCAAAAACCCAGCGCAGAGGAGCCAGCGCACTCTCTAGACCCTCTGCAGAGATCCATTGTTGAAATGCCGCTGAAGACATATTAATTGCTATCGATGGGATTCTTTTAACCAAACCATCATCGTGCCTGTCGATCGAGGCCAGAGCCTGCCTCAGCCGCATTCTCAACTCAGAGATTGGGGGGAGGGCAGGTGCAGAAGGATCTACGCCAATGAGCCGTCTACGAACGATCTCGTAGAAGGCACCAATCATGTCGACCTCACAATGTCCTTTGCCAAAGATAAGAAGTCTCATCTTCTTCGGAAGCAATTGAGCTCCGGCCGAGACCGCGTAAATGCGCCCCTGCCCATCAACGGAACGGGGCGTGTAACTCACCAATCTGGTTCCTTCGAGATGTCCTCCTCTGACCAAATATGAGAGCAAGTTAACTTTGTGTTGCGGCACAAGCGTTAGGTAGCGTTCCACCAATTCCCTAGGACACGAGGCGTTCTCAGCAAATATATAAGCTGGAGATCCAGTATCCGAACATGTCGAACGTACCCGAGCCCCAACCCTCAGAAGGTGCTCAAGCGGGGGTTGTACTCTCACCGAAACATGGCCCTGGATGGGCCTACCCGATTGCAGTCTGTTCACAGCAAACTTCGTTGCAGTACCCGCGAAGTGATCCGCAATGATATTCACCTCCCGCGGTAAAAATATCCATTTGACCTTGCGACATCTGTGTGCCGAGCCAAATCGAACCGGTTCAAGAATTTGCAGCACATCAAGGCGTCTCAATCTGCCATGATGGGCGAGCACCCTGATGATCGGCTGGATATCTCCTTGCACGAAGATAGGCGTGCTCCACGCTGCGGTAGCTCCAAGAGTCTCATCAATGATATCTAAAAGGCGTGTAAAGCCAGCCGCAACCGCTTCCGCTTCGGCCTCGACATTGTCTGAACAACATCCCAATGCCACACTGCCTCCTTCGACGTAAATCAGATCGCCAGGAAGGACACGGAAGATGCAGTATCCCGCCCCTCCAACACCCTCCTCGCGTCTACAACTGCCATCAAACTGAAGGAGAAACCCTTCCATTGCAGTCGACGATCCTTCATCAACTATGACCGCTGCTCCCTCCGCAATAAGTTCCGTCGCTACAATATCGACATGAGGGATATCACAATCACAGTTGCAAGATCTTAGCTGAGCATTGGGTCTCTGTGGAACAAGCATCTTCATAGTCTCATTGGCCTCTGACGAGAGAAATCGCAGGCTGGGATGGCCCACCGAAATGGTACCCAAAACATCGCCAGTGGTAACCGCTGCACCAGCAAAACCACCCAGATCAGGAGACACTGCGGCTCCAACCGAGAAGGGCAGGGGAGAGCTAAACACGAGTTTGTCAAGGTGTTCATAGCAGCTACCCGGCGCCCCATCCCGAGTCAAGTCAGGCCATGGAATAGCTGCAATCGTGGGGTGGAGAGCCCGCGAAACCGCACAACCCAGTGTCTGAATCCACCAAGCTGTGGATTGCGGAATCATTTCACCGTGTTGAAATCCCCCCATGTCCAGTAACATCCTCCTAAATTGGTGTACAATATGTGTGGCAACCACAAGCTCACGGCGGCCTCTCCTGGCCAGCTGGTCAAGGGAGGTAAAATCGTTAATACCAAGGAGAATGCTGGCAGTCACTACTGGAACTATACACCATCGGGACCAATGACCGACGCTATTGTCCCCACTCTGGCACGCCACGCAAGGAGCAAGTGCGCTAAAGAATTCAGCCTCTTGACTGCAGTTTCCCACCCGAGGGACTCTGTCTAGCGCAGCCGGTGACCATGGTAGAGAAGTTGCATGAGCATAGCCATGTTGGAGGGGAGAAAGATTGGTCGCTGTCATAGAGGATAAGGAGAAACAGGTAATGCGCCGTTCAGCAATGCAGGCTTCGCAGAAGGGCTCAAATTGTAAGCCTACGGGAAATGACCGTGACTGTGTGCCACAGAGACAGCAGGGCATCGTGCGTCCATGCTGAATCCGAATGGCCAATCCAACATCATCATCCTCTCCGAGAGCCCAACGAAGCAGAGCAAACCTAGCAACGCCGTTTGCGTAACACTTAGGCAACACTGCCAAAGACTGCAACCACTGAAAAGAAACTCCTCCAGGCCAGCCCGTTCCCTCAACTCTGGTGGAAATGTAAGAGATCGCATAAGGCGCAACCGCATTCAGCAACTGCCGTTTGAGATCAGTCTTAAGATTCTGCAGAGCTTTGTGACGAGGGCCAGCATGCTTATTGAAACGTTGAACGGCATCAAAAAGCTCTGAGGCAGGAAGCATAGGCAACCACGGGGTCCACACCTCACGGAGTACCTTATCGTGCCTGTTCAGGCTCTCATTGTGACAATGAAGCAGGGCACGAATGCAACCCCCCTTCCTCATGAACAAGCCAACCGTGGCGAGAGTGAGGGAGACAGCAGGGTCGCATAACGGAGCAATACGCAGCCATCTAAACACATGAGCAATGAATTCTCTACGAAGCCACGCCCTCCCCAGAATAAGGCTCTGTGCAAGGCTATTGAGTTTGTCAATGTCATCGGCAACAAAGCCATGATAACTGCTGAAGTAGGGCGTAGTCGAAAATATATACATGGAAAATGCGATCGATTTGCTGACGACTGAGTTGGCTGGGTGGCTAAAGAGCCTCATGCGCTCTCGAATTTTCGCTGTGGCCTTCGAGTTCCGCCACATCCCATCATCACCTTTGGTTTCCTTATTCTTGCCCTCCGACAAGTGATATTTGCCCTCTAACAGAAGACCCAGTGACGGAGCAGTAGCTACCAGCGTATGAGCCCCAACCTCTGCCATGTCTAGCTCGACAGCAACCCTTGGAATCAACCTGTCATTGGCCAGGGTCATTGTTTTAGTGGAGCAGCTACACGTAGAGGAATATAGTGGAAATACCAATTCAGAGTGGCCCAGCAGTATTTGTCGAACCTGAGCAACGGTGATGACAATGAAATGTTCATCCCTAGCGAGAAGGACATTGTACCGTCTTAATTTGATCTGTGACAGTGCAATGGCAGCAGTACAACTCCCTTTCAATGATAGGACGTTTTGTTTGAGCGACGGCGGCAACACAGAAATCTTGCAAGGATGCATCAATACTTCCACGGCACGCCAACAGCTATGGGAGTCGACCTGAATGCCGGCAGTCTTAAGTCTCATCAACATCTGCCAGCAGGTGTCAACCCAGTCAACAGAATGTCCACGTCCCGCGAGGGTAGTATCATCAATGTACCCTTGAACTGTAATGACACCTGGGATGCGGTTGAGGACAGTTAAAACCGGGTCCATGCCAATGCAAAACAAAAATACTGAGAATGCGCGGCCCATATCAACACCTGTCTTCACGAACCTTGGAGGCAAGAGCCTGCCTCTAATTTTGTGACGAATAGATCTGCCGAACAGGATGTGTTGTGCATAGCGAATTACCCACGTCGGAGCACCCCTAAGCCGGAGTATCTTCAAAAGCCAAAAGGGATTAATCCGTTCAAAGGCTTTCGACAAGTCTAAGGAGAGGACCAAAGCACTATCACCGCCGTCCAAGACATTCTGAATGGCCATAACAGCTTGCTGTGGCTCTCTGAACTCATTCAAAACTGTTTGTGACGGATGCAAATAGGGTGCAACATGTCTCGCCAGAACAGCTGCAGCAGTGCAGTCGACCAATCTTTCGAAGGTGGACGGCATGCCTAAAGGCCGAAAGTAATTTGCAGTCGATCCCAGCTTCGCTTTTGGAATCCAAACGCCAACACTGACAGGTGGGGTAGCATTCTGGGACTGAATTCTGTCCATGAAGTGTACCATTGCTTCAGAGCTTTGTGCTACATCCAACCGCCAGGCAGCATATGGTAGGCCATCAGGCCCTGGTGCTGAGTCCTTTGATGACAAAACCGCTGCCGTATAATCACTGCCCGTGGGGAGTGGCACATCGGGCCAGTAGGTCATACATTCAGCATAACATTGGAGTGTGTGATTCCATTGCGGATCATCAGCAACCGGGTCTGCAAACCAAAACTGTCTCGTTTCCAACATGGCCTCATCCATATCCTCACCTGTCTTGCAAACAGAACCGTCGCTCTTTTCAATAGGGCCAGGATAGAAGATCGTCTTGGGACATATTGATCGCATTCGCTGCCAAAACACATTCGTGGAATTAAGCCCTCTGATCTTATCGGTTACTGACCGGTTGATCTCAGTAGCCTGAGCCTGAGCTTGTTGTAAGTCGTAAAGTTCAAAAGCTTTTTCTAGGACTGAGGCAGAGATATGGCAGAAACCGTTAGACGAGGGAACATGTTGACTATCGAGAGCAGTATATCCCGGAAGATGCCGTCTAAAACTGCGAACCTGTTCTTCCGTAGCCCAAATCAAAGAATCTCCTCTTTCCAGCCTTTTGCGAAGGAGCAGAAAGGAGGAGATCCTGGGTCTAGTATCCTCACTGTCCATGGAATGCCACCATTTCCAGTAAATTGACTGCAGATTGTAAAAGGTGGGATGAGGGCACCGAGACAACATTAATTGCAAATCAGCAAGGTTGACGTCCTGGTTCCTATAATCACGATGCGCGTCAGCCAACTTGAATACACTGGTTGGTATTGTAAGATGAAAGCAGTGATGTGGTGCGACTTCCAGTGCTGCACGTGGACGAAATGAGACCTTGACAGTATCATGACCGGCCTTGACCCAGTGCGATTCCGTGCGAATTGAAAAATGCAGGTGATTGCTGGAAATTAGTTCAAGGGGGCTCAGAACCTTATCAAGCTCAGAATGGACTTCCTGATGATGGTATGTAGAGACTCCTGACGTCAGATCATGCAGGTCAGCAGACTGTACTATCCGATCCCATTGCTCTTTATGGGTAACATCAGCTTGATTGAAATCACCGCACATGATAATCTGGTGTTCCATGCACGCCTCACTTCCAATCCAGGTTTGTAAGGCTCTTAGTGAGTTACCCTTTTCCGATGGGTGGAGATAGCAATTAATAATCCAGAAGGTGACTGTGCGAGACTGGAGAAGAACCGCATGAATACGACTCTCCAAGATTACTACATGCTGAAGCAGGTTGAAGCCCAAAGGAATCAGAATAGCAACACCGCCACTAAGTCCACCTGCATCCGTGGAAAGGGCTGGGGTATGTGCCACTTGCATCTTGTTGAGTCTTTGTTGCATAGCAGCGTCACCTGACCGAGACCAACGTGTTTCCTGAAGGCAAAGTATTCCTTGCGATCCCAGCCTTTTGAATGTGCGTACTTTGTCCAAATTCAATCTATGGATGGACGCTCCACCAACATTCCAGGTGGACACCTGTTTGATGCCGACAAACAAATTCTGACGAATGTTAAGCCGGTGATTAATAAGCTGAGTGCACTTGTCCCAAAAATGGGTCGACATAAATAGGGGTTCTTGTATGTCCATCAGACTATGAATTCTTTGCTCATCATTCATCAGAAGTAGCCGGTCAATGCCAAATGCATCCGAAAAGGCTGAAATGGAAATGTCCTTCCATGTAGTTTTAACCCCCAGTATGTGGGGAAGAAAACAAAGGTCACGACAATAGGAGAGTGACCTTGAACAACTGGAACCGTGTAGCTTCATATATTGATCTTCAATGCCATGCTTGAATGTTTGTGTGAGGAACTTGCGCACTCTGAAACTTGTCTGACATAACGTCTTCATTGTATGTTAAGCCTCAGGAGGCCTGACCACATTAATTTTCTTCCAGAGCGCGCAAGTTCCCCACACGTACAAGATAGCAACTTCATCACGGATTCCAGTTTCCCGCAGATCAACCACATTGACGAAGGTTTTCCAGTCCTCATAAGTTACAGAATATTTATCGATCTGCAGTATTTTGCCAAGAGATCCACTCCGACATAAAAAGGTTCTCAGGGAGCCCTCATTGAACCATTGTTCCTTCTGAGCAGAGGCATGGGCCACAAGAATAACGAACAATACCAGGGCATCATCATTGAGCTCTGACAAGGCTTCGCGTTGCTGGTTTCCATTTCGTGATCCTTGTGGCGAGTGAGCAGGGGCACCGGATGCCGGTGGCCCCCCTCCATCCACATCAAGATCGCAATTGACAACGTCGGATTGACTACAAGGCGGGCTGTTGGCTACGGCAATAGACAACATGCCCAACTCGTTCAGAAGACCGATGGCCTTGACTTGTGGTGTATGGGAGTTAGTGTGAATCGGACAGAAGGAGTGCGCCACAATAGAAGCTCCACCACAAAATGGGCAACCTGTAAATGAAAATATGAGAGCCTGAGAGCTAAAAAGAGTAATCTGTTCCGCACACTTCATTCTGGCCAATCCTATGGCATAGACTCCCGTGCACCATTCTAAGTCATGCTTACCATCGACAATCCACTTTTCTTTAATCGCATCAAGTTGAGGAGAGAATCCTTGTGAGTAAGATGACCACTGCACCGTAATCAGACTCAACAGTTGCGTTTCGATAACGACATGACAAAATATGAGCCATCTAGGAAATTTGTGGCCAAAATACTGGAATTTGCCTGCAACTCCATTTTGAATAAAGCAGATAATGCCAACACGTTCAATTTGCCTTTGCGGACCGGAAAGGATAGTTGTAAACAAATTGCCCACTCTTCCAACTCTCCACAAACCGTTTGTGACCTCTTCTCGAACAGCTTTCAGATGCGCGACATGATGGATCTTGTCCTGCTGGTAGAAAAAGAAGTCAACAATTGCAGAAGGATCAATAGGTGGCAGGCCAACCAGGTCAATCATAGCCAGTACATTATCATAGGAGTGCTGTTGGAGGAAATCAGAGCAAGATGAGCATAGCAAAGTATTACTTGGTTCTTTCTTGTCAACCCGAATTGGAACAGGAAAGAACTCTGGCGGCTGCACCCTGGCTTCCATAGCAGTCAAAGGCGGATCCTTAAGAAGATCATTCGGCCGGGACAGAAGCATCTCAGGAAAAGGGACATCACCAGCAACAGAGGTAGTCAGGGCACTGACGGGCCCAATCCTATGTTTTTTGAAGGTTGACATAAGTTCCGATCGGACTTCTTTGAACTTCGAAATAATTTCACGAGGTGAAGGTATGTTAGATGTCTGGTTATGGGTGACTTCAGCCTCAACCCACGTCCTGAGGTCTTGATCAGACCCGAGTGCTGAGCCAATAAGTTTGGGATGGAAACTGTTCCCACAAATGTTCCGTACCGTAGCCTCAGAAACATAGTTGGAAACAGACAAAATTGAAGACATATGTTCCGTCAGTCCAGATACCAAGATGACTTCTTCCTTGGTCAAAAGGCGAAACGGTAATCTATTGTAACCAGTCGCAAAGATTGGGAGAATATGCCAAACACATTCATCTTTCACAGCCGGTGGCTTGTTCTTGGAAACAGCTTCGAGAAAAGTTGTCCATGCACTAGCCCACATGGGGGGCAAAATACGTTTCCATGGTAGCTGAGGTATCTTGGACGACTCCTGGAGATTACACATAATCCTGAAATTGGCTTCCCCGTCAAAGAAAGCATAGTCGTAGAGCAAACACGTAGGCGTATATTGAAGCCACGAGAGTTGAAGCATACCACGCTTGAGTTCGTGTCTAACCCTGAGAAGGGGGCCAACTGGTAATCTGCGACCTTTGAGATTGACGAGAGGTTTGTAATCCGAATGCTCAAAAATGTCACAGGCAGCAATGGCGTGGCTTGTATGGATATTTCGAAAGAAATATCGAGCCCTTTTGACGGTGAGGGCTTCACTCGGATCCCATGTGAGACTTTCCGGTGTGGTATCAATTGGCAAGCCTAAGCACCATAAAATGAGGTCCTTGTGAAGGGATTTCATCGATCCTGCGTTTTCACAAAGAAACTTGACACAGTCCGAGCCAAACCTCATCACAAACCACCAGATGACATGTTGCGAAATAAGGAAGAAGACACTTTTCGTACCAACAATGCCGAAAAAGCCTCCCAACGTGCCAGCATAGGTAAGATCTTGGCAGGGAGAACCGCTAACGATAATCCACTTGCAGCCTTTACCCAGAACAGCAGCTTCCTTGAGTTTGAAGCAATCGTTGAATAGGAGTTTCCTGACATCGTCAATATACATCCCAAAGGTTCCTCCTTCAAGTTTAGTCCACTTTCCATCTCTATTCAGTCCGGTCTGTGCAGCAACCAGCTGTCGCAATTCTTCTTCACATTCCGCTGCAATAAACACTTTGGGGTAAGCTTGCAAACGTGAGATGAAAGTAGGCAACACGCTTCCAATTCCATCAAAGAGGCTTATCAGCCCCACTTGTATAACAGGAAGGTCAGGACTGCGTATCTTCTTAGGGATGCTATCTGATGGTGCTGACCGAGGAGGAGACTTATTTTGTGATCTACTGTTTGCAGATTTTGCAGCGTTCCGGTCATGTTGACACGAAGTTGCAGAACCGTCATTGCCGGCAACGGCAGATCCCCTTGCCTCTTCAACGCTCGAATCAGCATTCTGAACAGTCGAAATCACAGCATTGGGGAGTACAGCGTCATCATGACAGGAAACAGGATGCCTGTTGTCCTTATCGACATCATGATTAACTGCACCTTTATCAGTCGCGGTGGCAGCCTTTTGATCCTGTCGACACGAAGTCAGTGAACCATCCTGATGAGCATCAGCGATTCCACCACCATCTTTTGATTGGATCTCAGAGTTATGAATAGTCGGAATGTTAATATTGGAGAGTACACCATCACTGTGACAGGAAACAGGATGCCTGTTATCCTCATCAGCATCATGATCAATGACACCATTGGTCAAAGCTGCAGTTCTGATAGAGGAATAAGTGGTTTGTCTTCCAGAGAGTTTATTCATAGCTCTAGACATGCCAGCAGTAGTGGTCTTTCTCCCTGAGGACCGTCTGACTGTATAGGAAAGTGGATCAAAAGGCTTTTGAGTCGACTTCTGTCTCTTCAATTTCTTCGGTTGTTTTTTAATGACAAGTTTTTTCGACTTGTGCACAAACTTCCTGATAGTCAGCTTCTTCTGCAACACGATCCCAATGATACTCATATTGTATAATTGATCAGTGCTAGTATTAGCACATAGTTCTGTTCCAGTATACATGCTGAGTTGAGAGCCATCAGCTTCCAACAATGCATAGGTTCCCTGAGAATTGCATTGGCAAAAGAGACCTGTCACAACAACATCGTTCTCTTGCTGTGAGTCAGCCGCAGAAGCTTTGGCCCATTTCAGCATATCCAAATGATGGGTTGAGTTGATTGGTTGCTCGATGCGAACGAGCCGTACTTCACCGACGCCTAATGGCAGATTCTTTAGATTGTGAGCGATTCGACAGGAAGGTTCATGGGGAGTATTTGCAAAATAGTTTGCAGCATCAAAAATTGGTTCAACTCCATGAAATAATTCAGCAGCGCTGCACTGCAAAATCATCTCAGCTGAGATGGAAGTGCCATGAGTAAAAGCCGATATCTCATCTTCTCTAGAACAGGCAAGGCATTGAACCTTGATGCCATCAAACAATGCTTCTTGATCCTCCATACTAATATTAGAGGCAACCCTAATAAGCGTATTAAAAAGAGTTTCCTCAGTATCAGTGATGGCTGTGCGACAATGATAACTGGCAACAGCCAGAATAGCCTCTTCTAGGCCAAATCGCTGTTCATTCACAGTAAGGTCAGAGTTGTTCAATGTCCATCCTTTACCGATTGCCTCCAGAAGATAGTTCCGTAAATGGACGATGCCAGCATCAGGTGAAGGAATACTTCGGGATAACGCTCGCAACGCAACTAAATATTGTGGCAGAATAGCCTGATATCGGTCTGTAATAAACGCAATGTTTTGGGCAAGAGCATCAACGTCAGCATTGGCAAATGTATCAGCCCATTTCTTAACATTGTCAATAATTCGTGCCTTCTGCAATGATTCACGTTGAACGTCTCGAATGTCAGGCCCTTCCACACACACGACTTCATCGGATAAATCATAATTAGGCGAAGCAGATATAATAGTGTTTGTTTTGTTTTTTTCAAGGAGTGCAAGCACACTAGGAGTTGGACTCGATGCTGAAAGGGTAGTGGGTTTGTCCCGTACTTTACCCTTAACGATCGTGTGCTGACTATGGTCAGGCTGAGAGCACTTCGGGTGGACCTCTTCTTTTTCAACGATCTTAAAGGGAGTCTTGCTTACTGAACATACAGCTGAGGTCGTGAACGACCTTTTGTCATCATTCGAAATGATCTCAGAAGGACCACATGTTTCAGTATGACCAAATGGGACTGCTGCAATAGTAGTCATATCATTGGCAATTCGTTCAGCTTGTCCAGGAGCACAGTTCTGACCCGCATCCTGATCCTTGTTTGATTTATCAACAGTTGAGTCAACTAAGCAATCATCAACCAGCATAGCATCACCAAAAGAGAAAGCGTCATCATCGTCACTTCCTGGGATAAATGGTTGTTGTAAATAAGCACCATCTAAAGGGTTTCCATGAGGAGTGTTTCTGTTGACCCAACTATTTTCGTGAGGCTCCGCAACATTCCAGAGAGGGAAGTTGGAGATGGGAGCAGCAAAAGAATTTGTCTGCTCTGGAGTTGGGATACGACAACATCCAATAACGTCAACCTCGTCACCGTGAGAAAACAACTGCTGAAAGGATATACCTGGGGGAATGACGAAGCCAATAACGACATGGTCAAACGTCAGCGTCTTAATAGTGCTACCTTGAATAAGTACATAGTTTCCTCCGCGTCTGCAGATTTGTCGCAAGGCGACTTCCTTTTCAGGTAGAATTCGAAACACAAAGATTCTCCAGCACATACTCGACTTAAGATTGAGGTGTGGCAAATCACTCTCTGCGTGCCAAACCAGTTTATCACTCTCACAGTTCCCGATAGGAGTATTCTGATACTTGTCAAGTGCGTACTTACGAAGGATCTGAATGAGGTCCTCAACACAAGATTTACTGTCAGTCATGAAGGGGCAAAATATAAACGGCGCATCTTCCAGGCCAACAGTTACAGTTTCTTGAGAAGGGCTAATGACACTAACGTGTTCACGAAGTTGTCCACACCGAGCAGGAGAATGTGGCACGTTAGCATCAGGAATAAGAACACTTCTCCTCTGAAGAGGAGACACTCCTTTGTTTAACACTTTCTCCCAGTGTTCCCTGTTTGTTTCGCTGTAAACTGGAAGCCCCGTAGGATGATGAACCTTAGGCAAACCTCCTCTATGTGTGATTTGAACATAATGTTGTTGAATATGAG
Source organism: Montipora foliosa (assembly GCF_036669935.1). NCBI lineage: Eukaryota > Metazoa > Cnidaria > Anthozoa > Scleractinia > Acroporidae > Montipora > Montipora foliosa. The sequence continues at coordinate 1,416 of NW_027179634.1, read as the reverse complement.
TTCGTAAAGGAACTTGCTGTTTGTAACTGACTGGGGCATCAAAGGCTAACACTTTCAGATCGCTGTTGCCACTTCGAGTATAACAGACCGAAAAATTTGACGCTTCCATGCGTTGAGCAAGGTCTTGGCAAATAGGATGTGCAGTGAGATCAACCGATGTCTGTAAGTCGAATAAAGCTGTAGACTGCAGCCCAAATTCTACCTGTAAAGGAACAACTGTCATGCCTCCAACCGCAGATTTTTGAAAAATAAACCTGTGACATTTGTTGGTAGAAGGAACTTCTGGAGACTTCCAGTGCGTGAGTTGAAAACACCCTTGCTTCTGCCCAAAAGGAAGGCACACATCAGTGTGCAGTAGTGCAAGCCGTAACTGATTCAAAAAGTCCCCAGAGGAGGGAAGGAAAACTTTGTTACGCATTGGCACATAATAGCAGATCTTAAGTCGAGTCATTGTTTCGACCAACAGAGTACGATGTGTTTCCGTTAAGCCTGAGATGTCAATCACAGTGATGTTGAGGCCATCTGCATGAGCGAGACGAAAATCCTCATTATTCCACGAAGCAAAACCACGAAATTGAGTTTCTTGAACATGGTCTCCTCCAATTGACACCAAGGTATGCATCAGATGTCTTCTTGCATCAACAGGGTTAATTTGAGTAGAGTGATATCCGATCCTCAGTGATTGCACATCATATGTACTGTGAATTGGGAAGCACCCATTCTTCTTACCCCTTGTGACTTGTTTGACTCCTGGACAGCTTCTCAGCGAAGTAAGGAGATTGAAATCAACAGCTTGCTTCGGCAGAACCAGATCATCCCAGTGAATATCATGAGCCCAGTAGACATCGAAGGATTCCTTCTTGTAATAGCCGAGCTCAACGACATAAAAAAGACGATCTGAAAGTTTTCTTACTTGATTTCGACCAAAAATTCTAGTAACAGATTGAATATACTTATCCTTATCGCCAAGAAAATCAACAGCCTTAACAACAGACTCAACCATGGAAGTATAGCTAGAAGTTTCCAAAACAACTCTCACTCTTTTCTTATCAGAAGCATACTGTTGAATACAAGACAATAAGAGATACTTGGGAGGAAAAAGGAGAATAATGTCCTGTTCAGATTCAGCTTGTTTACGGGCCTGTTCAAAAGTAACAAGTTGAAATTTGTTACTAGGAGTAGTCCTACTCGGTTCATGACAAGCAACAACACCTTCAAAGCCTGAGTAACAGAGAGCATCAAGAGCTTCCTGTTCATTGGCGTTGACAACAGAAAAGAGTTCAGTTCGTTCATTCATCTTCGAAGCAGCCAAAAACGACAACGAAGAGAAGATCTTAAATAACAAGAGTCACAGGATGCCTGTGGGCTCTTATCTGTGAAAATCCCAAGAGACGTAGGATGCCTACGGGCTCTTAA
>NW_027179633.1:62500-65107 GCF_036669935.1 Montipora foliosa | reverse complement strand
GATGTCGACTTTTCCGAACAAAACGGTGAACTCAACCGGGTAATTGTACTCTGACCCATAGCGGTCATCAATACAAACAAAATGATGAACCGAGTGATGGTGCTGCGTGGCCATTTTGAGCCAAATGACCCGATGATGGTCACAAACCAAAAATGACATCTCGAGGTCATTGTGCTCAGTCGCGATATGGTAATACCACATTGAACTATAATAATTGTGTCATCTAGGTCTTCTGATACTCTTTGTAATATCCAGTTTCTTTCTTTTATTAGGAAAAGCCCCTTTTCATCATCACGCAGTTTACACCTTAAACACAACAGAGCATGGAGGAAGGGGGAGTGGGAAAGGGAAAAACCCAACCTGTAAGTTATCATTTTATGTTATTTACGACATGTGGGCCACAAGCTTCCTTAGGTAATATATATGAATAACGTTGCGGGAGGTAGGTAAAGTGTATTATCAAGTGTTGATTTTCTGTTATTGCGCTTTTTCTTGACAAAAAACAAGTTCCTGATTACTTCAACTTGCTCCCCATAATCTGCTTACTGTTTAAGAATATTATAAACTTGTCCTTCACAGTACTGTGCAAGCCAATCGTAAAGTAGCACCTTAGACTACACTAATCAGCACCATTTACTTTGCAGTTTGAAAAAACAAGTTTATATTGCAGTCAACCGTGACAGACCAGAAAAAACACCTAAAATTATTTCTCGAATGTGGTTTCTGTTGGAATCAATCAGATGCAATTATGCTTCAGTTTCATCTACTTTCAAATTCCTCACAACCAGCTTTATACAGAAATAATTTCACACTTTGTCTAGGTTTGAATGTAAGTGAATCTTTTATCCTTGTTTATTTGAAAAAAATAAAAGACAGTCATTTGAACCATTTCACTAACCACTTCCTTTCTTTTCTTTAGCCCCCAACAATGTAACAAAACTGTCTCTGGGTATATCCATCTCGTCATCTCCTGTGAAGAAAGCTGCCAATTTCACAAACAAAATTTACTTCAATTTGTTTGTTGTTAGCATTTCAAACCAATGACATAGTAGTTAGGGGCCAGTCTGCTTTAATCCTGACAAAAGAGCTCATATGGAAAACAATCCAAAAAAGGGAAAACTGCTGTCACCCTCTTCAATGTCAGAAGTTCAATAAAAAGATGAAAAAGATGAGTGAATAAGGGTGGTCATTCAAAATAATACCAAGATGCAAACCAGTGGGTTTCTGCCATTTTCATATAACAGACATCAGCATGATGTAGTCATTGACAAAAGTCTTGCATCGACTTCAAGATGTTTCTTTGAACAAACCTGGTAGAGGTGAAGGCGAAACGAAACTACTAGGCTAGACTGCAGTTTAAACCTCAAAGCAATCCGTGTTGGCCCAACCTATTCAGAAACAATAAGCGATTTTAGTTGATCACACCACCTCAATCAAAGTCATCCTTTGGCCTTTAGCATGGAACATTCAGTAACACGCTTACTGAGGAAAAAAAAAAACATACCAGGCTAAAGAACCTAAGGATCAACAAAGAATCATATGGAACCAGATACGGGAACACTCTCTAAATCAGCAGAGCACTTTGAATTCGAGGCAAATTCCTGCGTTCACCCAGAGTTTAGCTGCTTGTGCAACTGACATAGAGTCACAGGCCAAGGAATGTCAGCAAAGATCATTGGTGTACAAAGTGGCCAACGGAAATCCCTTTTCTGTGTGTTGAATGCAAGGAAAAAAGTTGGACCATTAAGACCAGTGGACAAATAGCAAAACTGCCACAATCCTGTCAGCTAATGCAAAAGGTTAATGCTTGCCAGCTCACAGTGGATTCTGAAAATTCTATTTCAGAACACTCACAACATCAGTGAAAAGGTTTTGCAATTATGCTATTCCACCAAGAGGTAACCAAAATCGCACCCATTTAGCAAGAGGTATTAATTTAAATATCATTTCAGAGGAAGATACTGATTTTTTAACCCTCCTAGAAAAGGACTCTGAGTTCCTCATCACTTATAATACTTCCCAAATAAGCTGATAGATGTTTCACAAATGAACATTTTAGAATCTTATTACCAAAACGTTGACTTTTTACTAATAACATGTTACTAGCTAATCCGTTCATGTTATCAAGGGACTGTTGTGCACTACAACACAAACATTCTACTTTATAGAGCTTACAACTATCTAATTTCACCAAAGTAATATTATAGTGCTGTTGAAGCTTTGTTTAAAACTTATTGTATGTTTATATAACATGTATAGCCCACGCTGGTCGTGTTAGACAGGAGATCAAAACATTCTACTTTATTGACCCTTGAAACTATGTGAATTTTAACAAAGTTGCATTCTACTATCAAATTATATTGAAAACTTGATCTATGTATTAATTGTTTGTTACATAATAGATAACATGTAGCTGACACAAGTTCATGTTATCGATCAAATGTTCCTATTACAGATAAAACGTTTTACTTTATCAAGCATAAAAGTATGTCATTTTACCTAAGTCATTATGTGTGTAGTGTGGCAAATTATTTTGTCCAAAAATCATAAACAACTAAGAACAATTACTTTGTATTATCACATTGTTACTTCATTAAAACGTTAGTA
>NW_027179633.1:32500-47500 GCF_036669935.1 Montipora foliosa | reverse complement strand
ATGACGAAAGGTTGAATCAACATATAGTACAACCGATTTTTAGTGAGTTACGACAGCGTAACTTGAGCCAACGTTTTCAAGTTTGAACCCTTCTTTATCTTGGTCATCTGCCAGTAAAAACATCTGTGGATAGTTTCTTTTCATTCTGATAGTCTTTTAATGGAATTTTGGTCATTTTAACTTGGTTGTGATCAACTCAATAGCGTCTTTTCGATTTCCAATGTGTTACTAAAAGTAGCCAGAGAGTAAACCCCACCCCACCCCCTCCCCAAAAAAAAACTTAAATAAAAGAGGGACATGGCCAGCTTCTGAGAGAGTAGAGTTGAAACAATAATTACATCAGAGTAGACCAGAATACCTGTACCTTTATTTCTTAAAAATTATTAAATGAATGCAATATCAGAATTGCCTCAGTACAATAATGATTATGGGGTTTGTAACAAAAGTCTCATCTCACTCTGGAATTTACCATTTTGCAATCACATGGAAACTCACTGAATTATATAAATGCTTTCTTTAATGCAAATATATCACATGTTTTGCCCCATACCTGACACCTTTTTAAGTTTATATAAAGATTATGGCAACCTTACATGTACATGTAAGAGGAGTGTTCTCTCCATTCTTGAATTCTGATTCAAAACAGAAAATCTTATAAAGATGAAATAATAAAGGAAAATTCAATAAGATTTCTCTTCTTGTTATCTTGAATGATGTGTAAATTTATCACAAAGCAACAAGTTAGTTTTTTTCATAAATAGAACTCCATGTCTGCAGAGTGTCCTTGATCCACTTATGCAGTTGCCTGTAGTCAAGGCTTTCGAAAAAATTTGCACTAAATTTGGAAAAAGGGGGGTGACCTTGCCGGCCCTTTACAAATTTGAAGGCATCTATGGACTGTAGGTCCTTGATTACTTGCATGACTGCTTCCTCCCTCTTAGCCACAGAACGGTATGAAGATTTGTGGGTCAATTTACAATCTGCATCAATATTATGCAAAATTAGTTCTACAGCATCAAGAGTGCCTGCAATCCGTGCAGCACTTTTTTCATCCAAATTAGGCCCCAATCCCTTCCATAAGATCTTTAGGAGTTTATTTTGGTGTTCCTTTCGTAAATCTAGAGGAATATTACAGGCTTTTCCACCATGTAGGTTTACAACTCTGTTCCATTTGAGCCTCTCTGCTTCAAACTCAGGCAGGATGGCACAAACCTTTATGAGGTAGTGCAGAGTTACATAAGCATATTTGGGATGCTTGTGGGATTTGTAAATCAGAAGTAGTAGTTTGTAAGTCTCAAAAAGGCGCTGTCCATCCCCTTCTTTTACAGCATCCTCAAATCCCCTAATGAGAAGTCCAAATGCCATTTTGCACTGGTGATAGTTGAACATGGAATCATCACTGAGATCCTGATCTGTTTCGGTGGGTAGCTCTGGGGCAACAAAGTCTGGGTGAATCTCCCTTTCATGCCTATGGTAAAATAATATTGTAAAGAGATTACAGAAATCCATGGTAACAGTTGGCATACACAGCAGGCAGTAGGAACATATATTAAGCTAAGAGCGAATAAAGTCTTGATTTCCTAACTGATCGACTGATTGACATGCTTACACTCACCTGTTTCTATACGGCCTTGTACTAAAGACAAGACTGCAGTTACTTCTGCAGATATAATGTCCAAGGTCATCCTTTTCATCTTCTTGAAACACTTGCAGCTTCAGGTTGTGGTTTTCCAATTCATGTCTTCAAAAGAAGGTACAACCGTAATTATTGCTTGATTACCATGAGATTTATGTAATAATTGCTTGCATTTGAAGAGTCTTGTTCAAGTAAACTGACAGGTTAATGTCAATACCACTATTCACACCCAGGTCTAAATAACCACTTTTCTAGCATAGAGGGAAAAAAAAAATTGAGGATAGTCTGACAATAGCTCCAGTTAGAGTTAAGGAAACTAATAATAAGTGTGAGAAAATGAATGCTACCCTGAATAGGTTAAAGTTATGATAAATCTGCCTGTTTCCCAGGGATAGCCAAAATAATATTTTGGTTAGATTTATCATAACTTTAACCTATTCAGGGTGGCATTCATTTTCTCACACTTACCTTACTCGTCTGGAATGTAAGACAAAGGTCCGTTGACATCCATCAAAGCGGCATACAAATTGCTGTTGAAATGCCTTGCTTAACTTGTCAGTCTTCTCACTCAAACTGGCCATGTCAGAACGAACAACATAGGTTTCCACGTGATGCTTGCAAAGGTCCAACAACCACAACATTTTGCTTTGCTCAGTAGCTTTGGCTGGTGGCATCTCAATCAAGGGCTTATCTGAAATTCGTAATGGTTAGAAGCAGTAATGAAAAGAAATTTTTGTTTCGTGTTGACTTTTTGTCATTTTGCATAGTTCCATTTGGAGAAATGTGACAAATATGTGAGGAAATCTTTCTGTACATTAATAACTGATAGACAGGGGAAGGGAGGATGGGTCTCCTTTCTCAGGAGGAGGAACATTGAAACATACACACAGTCTACAGTGCTCTTTCATCTCTCTAGTTCATACATTCATCTTACAAAATTTAGCTACCTTCTACTTTGGACATTCCACACATCTCCATAAATGATGCACAAATGTGACCTTCTACCTCCCTTGAGTGAAAATCCTTGTACTCATTGTAATTGGATTGAATGCCCTTTGCAGCATTGAATTTTCCTGTGCGGTTCATACTGGCTCTTGATGTGCCCACCTCACCTGCAGACTCTGCTTTAACAAACATTTCAAATTCTGTCTGGAGAAAAAATTAGGACAACCCAATGTCTACAGCTATACAACTATACACAAGCAGATTTTTTCCATTAGTTACCTATAAGCACTGTGATCTGAAGTATGACCTTACTTGTTTGTTTGTTCATTAGTTTAATAACCTTTTTCCTAAGATTTATAGGGCAGCAGCAGGGCTTGGACACTTGTTGTGTGAAGGTTATTATTTTGTGAATATTATATTTCTGAAAAAAAAAAAGAGAGTCATGCAGTACCGGCATTATCATGATACATTTACCTTGTACAGTGTAACCTTGGCATGCCAATCTGCATGTTCTGGAGGAACTCCTTCCAACCTGTCATAATTGTTCTGACCATCTCTCATTACCCATTCCACATTCCTAGCCCGTTCTTCAAATAATTGGTCACCATGCACAGGTACTGTGGCAACAACTTCAGTCTTGTCCTCCCTTTTGAAGCATGGCACATACTTTCTTTGGTAATTTTTTAAAATTTCTGCCATTTCTGCTGCCACATTTGGATTGTGGAATTCCATTCCTAGTGAGCACTGGAACCCCCCGCATAAAAAAAAAAGAAGAAAAAAAATCAATAAATCAATTTGTTAAAGTATTATAGCTAACTAACCTTTGTGCAGGCTAGCCTTGTGTCACAACAATGCAGGTGGGACGCTTTGTGTAAATACATAGGCCAATAACATTGTCAACTTTGGATGCATTTTTCTCTGAACTGTTGAGGAAGAGAGTCACTGCACTTATTTGTAAACCCACCCACCACCACCACTTTTGGTATGGCACAACACTGTTAAATTGAAGGCCCAAAACTGGCCAAAAGGCCTGAACTTTATTTCGTCAGCATAGTGAGAGACCTCTTTCTTGTACTTATACAGTAATCCACTAATGGTGAAGTAAGCTTTACAATAAAATTGTTGTTGTGTCAATGGTGCACAGTCAATCTTCATATACATGACTTACAGTTTCAGATTTTTTTGCCATCTCCTCAGAATATTTGTGTGGGATGTGAAAAATCACATTATTTCTGTACACTTTGAAGGCTGGAAGGTACTGAGTGATAACTCTGCTTACAAGCACTGCCCATTGCCACACAAGGTTCTTCTGAACTGCTGCATCTGGTAGAAGGTCCAGGTACTCTAGGTCTGCCAAGCGTTTTTGGGGTTTTGTTGACTCTAAGGATGGAGTAGCCACTTTGTCAACCACAGCATACTGGTGGGTCCAATGCAGTGATCGGTTGACATGGTCTTTGGTTTGGATGCGAGCACTTATGTTAAGGTCAATGTTGTCCGCAACAATCCTGTAAAGACATTGTTAAGTTGCCATTAAGTACTTGACATTTCATGGTAAATATGTAAATGACATCTCTTCATTTACCACTGAAACTAGAATGCATAAAATTTAGTCTTGAGAAGTTATAGCCTGCGAACACTGTGTTCGCAGACTAGAAAACTTACTAACATTTCTTGTTTTATTATTTTTTGCAATGCTGAAATTCAAGTGACATATTGTTCTTAATTCTGTAGCCGCATAGTGTGGCTTAATTTACATCTGCGACATCACCTTTTATAATTAACATCAGCATTGTTAACATTGTTATCGTATTATGTTTAGCCTTTGATAACAAACTTGCTTACTTGAAAAAGGGCAGCCTCTCGTTCTCCAACTGCCTCAATGTCAGGTCGAGAACTTCCACGGTAAAATTGCTTTCCTGTAAGAGTTGTCGTGTCTTCTCGAGATGCTCTATGGTCCGCTGATAATTTTCAGGACTGTACCAGTCGTAACCTTCCACGTTAGCCTCACTGACATCAACGTCTAACTCTAGGTCCATGTCGTCTTCCTCTCTTTCGGGAATTTGCTTTCTTTTCACCTCTTCAAGAAGCAGCTTAGCGCTTTTATTGCACTCGATGGATTTCCGCCAAATAATCGCCTTATGTTCGAAATTCTCACCCATTCGCTGTTGCAGAGCAATCATTGATTTGAAGGACATACAAACACCCAGGTGGTTTAACCGCCCAAAGTCTTTAAAACTAACACCACTGTGGAAAAGAATTGTCGAAATCCTGTACGCAACAGCAGACATAGATGGGTTTCTACAGCGAATTAAACAAGACAATGCCAGAGCTACTGCATTGACAGCTCTCTCGTTCTCCTCTTCAGAGGCCAAACTCGTTAAGTTTGACGCCTTAGATAACGCTGCATACAAAAGTGGACAATGTAATTCTACTTCCTTGCAAAGGGTTTTATTGGAAAAAACAGCAAGTTGATCGGGGCTGTTGTATTGCAAACAACTGTCAGCCTTTGAATAATTCTTGCACTCGCGTGCAATCTCTTGTGAGAAAGTTTCTTTCAGTTCCGAGACAAGAAGTTCGTGCCTAAAAGAAGCGTTCACCACAGCTTTCCATTTCCCTAAACTGATATTTCGAATGACATTCTGGCTTTCTCGGTCGAATTTACTTTTAACAGAGACGTCTCCATTTGGATAGCAAATGACAACCTTAACTGCGGCCTGACCTTGCGATGTATCCAGATCATCAACATTGCACCGCGACAGCACGTGGGAATGCACTGCCTTGGAAAATTCTCCCTGCTTCGTTGAGTTTTCATCCCCCAGAGTGAGAGATTTCCTGACCCTGGTATTCTGCCCTTCTTTTCCTGGCGATCGAATCCTTAACGATTTGTTTGGTGGACTACTTTTCGACGTCGGCGACAGAACTGCAAGGAATTTCCTTTTGGCACCTTCAAGAAAATCGCAATTCTTTGCGTCGTTTTTCCGGTCCGCTGTTTGTTGCTCAGATCCTAAACGCTTTGAGATGAATTCAAGCAGTGCACAAAGATTTTTTATTTTCCTGAGGCAGACATTACAAGCAAGTTGCGAAGACCTCACAGAGTCAATGACCGTAATTCCCGCTATATTCCTAAGACGTTCAGCCCACACAACGCCAAATGAATCGTCTCTTAAAGACGGCTTGAAAAGATTCACGAAAGATTTTGACGTACTGCTGCCGTAGTTGACCCTCAGATTGGTTTCACATACTCTGCAGACGTCGTTTGCACAATTTTCTTTCTTAGGTCGACCTCTTTTTACAGTTTTCAATACTTTTCGATCGGCCGTACCCGGGACCGCTTTAGTGTTTATCCATATTCAAACCGATATTTTTCGCGCACTCCGGGTTCCCGCGAAAAGTAAGCAATATTTTCATTGGCTGACATTTGACAGGCAGACAGTCGTGGATGTTAACCGTTTGCATATTAATGAGGGGGCGAGACGAAATAAACAATGGGCTAGCTGCAGGCGCTTCCTCTTCCCCTCTCCCTCGCGCGTTTCGCGCGCGCCCAATTTTTCCCTCTCCCATCCCCTTTCTAGCGCCTGCCACGCAGGCTATCTATTATTCCTAAAAATCTAAAAATATTCGTGCCTCATCAGTTTTCGGTCGAATTTATGTCCAAGAAAGCAGATAAATTGCAGAAAATTTTAGTTTGGCATCCAAAAATTCGTAATCAACGCTAAAATGACCAAATTTTGCCTGGAAAACATATTTTACTGTTATTTTTCTTAAATTTTTTCGTTCAACTTTCGCTTTTATAAAATGTTTCAGTTGTCTGTAAATAAGTTATATGCTGTTGGAAAGCTTATTTTCTTAGCTTTAAAATGATGTATTTTTTTCCCCTAACTTTAAATATTTTTTGAGAAAAAAGAAACATTTTTTGGCGATGGCTGATTTACCGCGGTTTTCTCGCGGTTGGGAAAGTAGGAAAAAGAGTTAACCTCAACGATCTTGTTTATATAATCTATGACTTGGAGAAAAGCCACACGAGACGAGAAAGTGGGTTAATACCACTTAAAGAATTTCGGATAAATGAAGAGGAAAGAAAGGAAAGGCAAGGAACTTTATTTAAGTGTCTAGTCGTTCTAGCGCTGGAGCACTAATTGGGGACACTGTAAACTGAAATCAAAAATTAACGCAAATTAAGTCAAATGTTGGATTTTGGGGAGAGGAGAAAACCGGGGTACCCGGAGCAAACTTCTCGGTGCAGAGTAAAGAACCAACAAACTCAACCCACATAAGACCCCAAGTCTGGGAATCGAACCCGAGACACATTGATGGAAGGCGAGTGCTCTCACCACTGCGCGATCCCTTTACCACAAAAGAGAATTAACTAAGTAGTCTTGATAGCACAAGAGTATTATCTAAACGAAGCACTTAGGATGGGAACGAGAAAAAATTCTGAAACGGAAGGAACACAAGGAGATTTAATTAAATACGGGATCATCAAACTCTCCCAACCTCGCAATCCCTCAGGGAAACAACCCGCTCATCAGGCCTTCATCACTTGGAGTGAGCATGTTGTTCCCCTCCCCCCCTCCTCCGGCACTTTTGAGTGACGATTTGTCGCAAACCCATTTGTATTTAGATTCATTTCCTCCATGTTTCAGTTTCTCTTTTAATTTATGCATATTTGACGTTAACAGAGTCCTTGTCCGTTGATTGGCTAAGAGGCATAATATCCGAAGGGAAAGCTGTCAGAGATAGCAATCATTCTAAGGAGAGAGATTGAAGTTAATTAATGGCTCCGTGACATGAGCTACTACTCAATTCAATTGTGATTCCTTTATCGTTACCTCCTTTAATTTGAACCAGTGATTTGTTTTACATTGCCATCGTCAGATGAAATCAGTTATGCGAACTACACCGTGTTTTAAGCGTTTACAACTTACTTTGCCTTATGCATGTTTCTGGTAAATAATACTAAGATTTTGGAGAATCAACTATTTCGGGGTTAAAAAGTGCGTGATTTCTCGGTCTTCAGCCAGCCATTACTATGCACCCTTAACTGAGCAAGACTACCAAAAAAGTCCACTTTACACCTTGGGCGAGGTATTTCTTCCACCTAAATCCTGGACGCTGAATTCCAGCCTGTGGTCGCATCGGCGTTTCCATAACCAGCCCAATTACCGACCCACAATCCTACGCGCACAATGCCCTGGTGAACTTTGTCACAGATTCCTTCTATTTGCCGCACACGGTGCAAATCCTTCTTGGCTCCATTCCCGTGCACCATGTACACCACTCCATCAATGGCTGCTGGAGTTGTGCACTCCTCGTCGCTGAAAGTGAAATACCATCTTTTGCAGCAAGTATGACAATTATGGATTCGAACAACTTTAGCGAAGAAGACTCGGAGCCCAGTATTGCCAGAGGTCTTGTTGCAAACGCATTCCTGTGTAAATTGACAACAAACAGAAAGTAGCAAAAAATTAAATTGAAATTCAGTAAGCTCTTAGCTCAATATACGGTTAATAATAATGACGGGAGGTCGTGAGTTTGACTTCGGCCGGACCAACACTCAGGGTCTTAAAATAACTGAGGAGAAAGTGCTGCCTTTGTAATTACATCTGCAAATGGTTAAACTTTCAAGTCTTCTCAGATAAGGACTATAAACCGTAGGCCCCTTCTCACAAGTATCTTCCATGCTTAAAAGTTCTCTGTGAGACGTTAAAGAACCCACACACTATTCGAAAAGAGTAGGAGATGAAGTTCCCGGTATTGCGGCTGTTCTCTGTCAGTATGTTCTTTCCAGCAGAAGTGGCGTAATGTCTCGTAAAAAGGCTTGTGATGTATGAGGCCACCTAAGAAAAAACAGCCACAAGTCAAAAGGACTTTGCCGAGTGCTGGGATATGTAGATGTAGATGTAGATCTAGATCTAGATCCAGTTAATGGTTGCGAAAATAAAATTGAAACAAAGGAACATAATCCCTCTTAACTATCTCAATGAATGAGTTGCCAGTAATCTGATCTGTGCTTTATACGCAAAGAGTTCTGGGATCGCCAGGGGGCAAACATTGCAAGTCGCTGTGAGAATATGTATGGGAGAAACCTATTCGACGTCCAAAAAACGATTTTAGAGAGAGAGATTAACGCTTTTTTCGACGCAGTTTTATCAGAAATCGATTTGGACAATGTTGATACGTGGCGAGTGAAAGCTGTTTTTTGAATAACCGTCAAATATGAGATAAAGTTTGCTGAAAACCTTCCTTGCTTTGGTAAGGTTTATTGTAAAATGGTCTCAAAATACTACAAAATTAGGAATAAATCTGGAAGAAATAACTCATTAAGCCTTTTCAGTTGTGTTAACGACTGTATGGGCTGGCTTTTGGCCTATTTCTAAACTCAGCAATTCAAATATTATTGGAAATATGCGTAGTGGCGATCATTGTGCTGTGTGGGCTTGTGACAACGATGGAAGGTAGGCAGAAAAGCAAAAGATTCTTTCTCACGTTGGAATATTAATATCTTACCCGCCCAGGAATAACAATGATGTTTTGTCGTGGGCTAGAGCTATTAATCGTGACCAATTCAAGCTTTCGATGATTACAAAGGCCTGTTGAAATAATTTTATACGAGGTTACAGAACCTCTGAATGTCCTACACCAACTTTCTACATAAGAGAGTTTGATTGTGGGAGTACTAAAACCTCAAAGACCTGCTCCAAAGATCACATCTACAGAGAACTAGTATATGAAGATGACGCTTTGTATTAGTCGAAGTCATAGTGGAGCTTGACAAGTTTGCTTAGATCCAGTGACTTTAATACATGTAGGTCTACATGTAGATGGTAGTTTGACAGGGGCATATCAGACTTAAATTCCCATTGTTATCTAAATCTATCGGAACAGAAACTGCTGTATTGTATGGAAGAGGGGCATTAAAACAGCTGCCTGGAGGTAGAAGGAGATTGAAATGGTTTGCTTGAGCAGAATCATCGTACTACTTCAAGTGATTAGACTCTCAAAAAGTTTGTAGAAAATAGTAGCGGCTCGAGAACCGTTGGATTTTTTTCAATCAAACAAGAACTTAACCTATGGCTTTCCTCATGTTTGTCATCGCTCATTTCATCCCTCCAAAGAGCAATAGCTCTTTAAAAACAATTTCCATCTCCTCTGACAACGACTTCTCTCCATTGAGGAGGACTGGTATATTTCCAGAAGCCATAATTCGTTTACGCAAGACGTAACGAATAAGGAAACAGCCTAGACACACGTAAATACAAGTAAAAAGGCTTTATTTCTCCAGATTTGTACCTAATTTTGTAATATTTCTAGACCATGAAGAGATGTCAATTTCACAATAATAATGTAATCATCGAAGGTAAGTCCTGTTGGGCTGGGTTCAGTAATACTGGGTTGGTTGACACCCTGGGAATACGCTGTGTGGTGGTCGCGAGGTGAGCAGGGATGGCGTATTGTTGCCATAAGTGGGTTAACGATGAAATGATATATGAAATAGATCATAACTGCGAGGATCATAGCCTCACTTGATTTCATATCCGCAGTTCATATATGATCTATTTCATATATCATTTCATGGTTGATTCATTCCTCACGATTAGAACCCACAAATGACCAGCTCCCAACGTCAGTGGCTTCATAGTTCAGTTGGTTAGGGCGTTGCACCGGTATCGCGCGGTCACGGGTTCAAACCCCGTTGAAGTCCTGAATTTTTCAGGCTTCTTTACGCAATTGTGTTCGTAACTGCGAGGTTCATAGCTTCACTTGATAAGTGGGTTAAGTTCGTACGGTGGCCCACAAGGGCAAAACACAACTCAATATTGAGCTGGATACACAACAATCTTTCACGATACAGAACAATTTTTCACAGTACCCAACAATCTTTCGCAGCACAAAACAATTTTTCTCGGTACACAACAATCTTTCGCGATACAAAACATTTTTTTACGGAACACAACAATCTTTCGCGATACAAAACATTTTTTTACGGAACACAACAATCTTTCGCGATACAAAACATTTTTTCACACAACAAAACAATCTTCTGTGATACAAAATAGTTACGTAGAAGAGAACAGCGTTTCACGATGCAAAATTAAATTTCACGATGCAAAACAAAAATTTGGAAGACTGGTAACAAACACGGGCAACTTCATATCACGTGATCATACAACAACGTGCTGGTAAGTACCTCGTGTAAGATTACGTTATTGTCCCGACTTAACGAGTGTTAGTATGTGTAAGACCATATATATGTAAGATTTGTAAGACTACGTATGTTGTCGTTACTATGTTTAACTATATTGTTCCAGTAAATCTACTGGAATCCCGTAACATCTGTAGTCCCGTAACTTTTGTAATCCTGTAATTTCGTTAACCCCGTAACTTCTGTAACCCTGCAATGGTTTATCATTCGGCCGTTAAATACAGGTGCATTTGTACACCCTCACCGAAAAAAACTGGTCTTTTCCGACACTTGACAGCTAAGTGGCAGCTTTAGTGGTGTCTTAAGGGAGAAGATAAACGTTCATGAACCTTGAATATCCCCTATGTTAATCCTCTACCTGCCATGATTAAATTGCAACCGACAGAGAACTTTGGGAAAATGCTCAGTCGTTAGAGCGACGGTGATCCAACTCGTAGGTAGTGGGTTCAATTCCTACCCTGGTCACATGGTTTACATGGGTAGAAAATAGCACTTCACATTACTCTCCAATAATTAATTCTGTTGAAACATAAGTGCGACACGGCCAACGTTTGCAATAACGTAACCCTTCTTAGGTAATCTTAAGTATAAAAAAATAACTGTTTTCTCAAAATCATAACGGCTAGCAGAACCAGGAGGGTGGCTAATAACGCCTTAAGGTGGAGGAACTGATTGAAATTTTTTCCGAGGCTGAAAGAAGAGATAAACAAGAACACTATTTCTGGATTACTGACAGACCGTTCAGTGACTCCCACGCAAGAGCATCCCAGGTTGGGGGACTATTTGCCGGCATGTCCATATCGTAATTCTAAACTTCGAAGTTTAATTTTAAAACTACCTTTAAAATGCACTATTTTTTATTTCTCAAAACGTTACTAATCTTTGCAAAAAATAAAAATCAAGTACTTCCTCTCAAATAGTCCTAAAATTACTCAAGGCACCTCGAGACATCGATTTCGTACGATGAACAGAGGGTTTTTGCGTTTTTCGAAACACGAACGAGATGTCTCCATTACACCATTCCATTAAACGGGAGAAAAAAGGCTTTTAGGTTAAGCCTAGTTAAAACTAGTAGATAAACAAGCAAAGATATTTCTGCAAACATGAACATCACTAAGACACCACAAACAGAATCTTTCAGGAGCTAATGGATACAGAAGTTACGAGATTACAGAAGTTACGGGGTTACAGAAATTACGGGATCACAGAAGTTACGGGGTTACGGAAGTTACATGATAACAGCAATTACGGGTTCACAGAAGTTACAATTGCAGATCTTTACGGGGTTACAGAAATTAAACGATTACAGAAGTTACGGGATTACAGTGGATTTACTGGGACAATATAGTTAAACATAGTAACGACAACATACGCAGTTTTACACATCTTACATATATATGGTCTTACACATACTAACACTCGTTATGTCGGGACAATGTACGTAATTTTACGCGAAGTACTTACCAGCACGTTGTTGTATGATCACGTGATATGAAGTTGCCCGTGTTTGTTACCAGTCTTCCAAATTTTTGTTTTGCATCGTGAAATTTAATTTTGCATCGTGAAACGCTGTTCTGTTCTACGTAACTATCTTGTATCACAGAAGATTGTTTTGTTGTGTGAAAAATTGTTTTGTATCGCGAAAGATTGTTGTGTTCCGTAAAAAAATGTTTTGTATCGCGAAAGATTGTTGTGTACCGAGAAAAATTGTTTTGTGCTGCGAAAGATTGTCGTGTACTGTGAAAAATTGTTCTGTATCGTGAAAGATTGTTATGTACCGTGAAAAATTGTTTTGCATCACGAAAGATTGTTGTGTATCCAGCTCAATATTGAGTTGTGTTTTGCCCTTGTGGGCCACCGTAAGTTTGTGCTAGTACTCTAAACTGCTCCGAGAATTTTTTCCGGTTTTCCTGCGTCACTAAGAATCAGCGAGTCAGGAGCTCATCTAGAGGAACCTCTGTCTCCAATACTTGACCAAGGAGTCAACCGCAATAGATTTACTAATAGAACGCCTCCCTTGGGAGATTCAGTACGCCCACTGTTTTAAAAGTCAATCAAAACAGAGCTATCTCAGCGTCAGGGGGAGTATGATACTTTCACGGGAAAAACGTGTTTTTGAAAATAAATTTACTCGGAAAAGGGTTGACGCAAGGAATTAGTGGAGATAGAAGCTCAATTTGATGAGTTCCTGGCAAGTACCCTAATCCACCCTTCAGGTTTTTGTTCTCAGGCGGGCTTGTCTTGACACGGTAGCTTAACATCAACAACCTTGTTTATATAATCTATGACTTGGAAAAAAGCCACACGAGACGAGAAAGTGGGTCAATACCACCTAAAGAAAACTTCAAATAGACATGCTCTTAATGTAGAAAACTAAGTAAGCTGCGTAGCTGCCGGTTCGTTCTGGAGCGCGAGAAAGAATTCTCGCTGCTTTGCCGCTCGAATTCTCTTGCGTTCCGCAACAACAGAATCGCCTGGTACGCAAGCTAGAAACTAAGTTAAGGGAACTTCAAATACTGCATGTGATTAGGGAAGTGAAAAACTTGTTTTCCTGACGTTCTTAGTTGCAAAACTACTTTTCAATATGTTTGGGTTAAGATATGAAAGAAGCCGCACGCGTTCATCTTTGTCGGACCATGAAATAACAACGTAATACGTGTCACCATGCAGTCCGGGAAAAAGTAGCAAAACCAAAATTTATCGATTTCGGGTAAATGAAGAGGAAAGCATTATCTAAATGGTCTGGATAGCACAAGTGTATTATCTGCACGAAGCACTTTGGATGGAAACGAGAAAAGATTCTTGAACGGGGGAGCACAAGGAGACTTCAATAAAATATGGGATCATCGAACTCTCCCAACTCCCCAACCCCTCACGGAAGCAACCCTCTTATCAGGCCTCTAGGAGTTTTCATAGTTCATAGTACATATGTTTATTACCGTCGGATTTTAGAGTAGCTTGATGTAGCTAGTATCTCCGACCATTTACCCTTCCAAGCATGATACACCACGAAAGACAGACCACAACACCGGGAACTACAGGGTCTACTCTTTGCGAACAGTGTGTGAGTTCTTTTACGTCCCACAGGATGATGAACATTGAAGGGTTGAGAGACGGGGCCTACGGTTTATCGTCCTCGTCCGAGAAGACTTGAAAGTCTAACCATTTGTGGATGTAATTACAAAGGAAGAACTTTCTCCTCAGTTATTTAAAGACCCTGAGTGTTGGTGTGGCGTGAGTTGAACTCACGCACGAGCTCCCATGGCAGCCCAGTGCCGGTGCTCAACCAACTAAGCCACCGTTGGACATGTTGTCTCCCCCACCCCCTTCCGCACTTGAGTGATGATTTGTCGCAGAGCTAGTTGTTTTTAGATTCATTTTCCCCCATGTTTCATTTGTGTGACGTAAATGGAGTCCTTGTCCGTTGATTGGCTAAGGGGCATAATATTCGCAGGGAAAGCTGTCAGAGAGAGAGACAATTCCAAGGAGAGAGATGGAAGTTAATTAATGGCCCCGTGACATGAGCTACTACTCGATTCAATTGTGATGCCTTTATCGTTACCTCCTTTAATGTAAACATGATTTGTTTTACAATGCCACCGTCAGAGGAAATCAGCTTTGCGAACTACACCGCGCTTTAAGCGTTTATAACTTTCCTTGCCTGGTGCATATTTCTGCTAAATAATACTACGATTTTGGAGATTTCTCGAATCTTCAGCCAGCCATTACTTTTCCCCTTTAACTAAGCAAGAAAACCAAAATGGCCCATTTTACGCCTGTGGTGGAGGTAATTCTTCCAGATAAATCCTGGACACTGAATTCCAGCCAGTGTACGCATCGGCGTTTCCATGACCAGCGCAATTACCGACCCAGAATCCCACTCGCACAATGCCCTGGTGGACTTTTTCACAGACTCCCTCTATTTACCGCACACGGTGCAAATCCTTCTTGCCTCCATTCCCGTGTAGCATGTACACGACTCCATCAATGGCTGCTGGACTGGAGCACTCTGCGCCGTTGAAAGTGAGATACCATCGTTTGCAGCAACCATGGCAATTATGGATTCGAAGAGGTCCATTGAAGAGGACTCTGAGTCCAGTGTTTGCAAATGTCTTGTTGAAAACATATTCCTGTGAAAATTGACGAGAAACAAAAAGCGAGTGGAAAATTAAATTGAAATTCAGCAAACTTTTAGCTCAATATATGGTTAATGATA